>NW_006206145.1:948769-1007462 GCF_000334495.1 Tupaia belangeri chinensis | reverse complement strand
GGGATGCGAACCGCGGTCGACTACGTGGGAGTCCAGCGACATAGCCATTACGCTAACCGCTGGTTCCCCCTTTATGTGAGTTTTAAAGCAACAAACATTACGGTTTTGTAATAAGTCTCTTAATGATAGCACAAAATTAGAGCAATATTTGAGGATGGCAAGACAAATACTATGTCCTATTAAAAAGTATTTTAGGGATGAGCAGTTGGCGTAATGGCTATGTCACTGAACTCTCAGGTAGTCCACTGTGGTTTGAGTCCCAGACCCAGTGGCTTAAACTCATGCGTGTGTGCCCAAGATCCTGAGAGGGGAATGGAGGGGAGGGGACTGTGGCGTGGCCATTCCCCCAGAGGGTGAGTTCTCTCTTTCTGTCTTTCTGGCGAGCACATGTGCCCCATAGCAAAAAACTCTCAAATAAATAAATAAAATAAAGTAAAATGAAATAAAATATTTCAAATATTTCAATGTCTAGAGTCAACAGGTGGCATGGTGGTTAAGGTGCTGAACTCTCATATGGTGAAATCTGATTTAAGTTCTAAATCTGGAGGCTTGAAAAAAATCACACCAGGGACCAGCAGATGCCATAATGGTTATGTGCTAGACTCTCACATAGTTGACTGCAATTCAAGGCCTGGACCCAACAGCTTAAAACTCACACTGGGCATTTGTGCCCAAGATCTCTATAGGAGAATGGAAAAGGGATTGAAGGATGGCCAGCCCCCCTTGGGGTGTGATTTCTTGCTTTTTGTCTCTGTCTTTCTCTCTCTCTGGTGAATGCATCCACCCTCTTGAAAAAAAAAATAAAATCACATCAGATATTGGGCATGTATGACCAAAATTCTCTAGAGGAATAGAGGAGAAGAGATTGAGAAGTGGCCATCCCCCTGTGGGGTGATTTTCCACTTTCTCTCTCTCTGTCTCTCTCTGGCAACCTCACATGCTCTATGGCAAAAAAGAAGAAAAAAAGACAAAGAAAGGAAGAAAGAAAGAGAGCAGAAAGAAGGAAACAAAGAAAAAGGAAAGAAAGAAAGAAAGAAAGAAAGAAAGAAAGAAAGAAAGAAAGAAAGAAAGAAAGAAAGAGACAGAAAGGAAGGAAATATGTGAAAGAAATTGCAAATGTTTCCATTTGCAATCTAACTCTTTTCATGAATTTAATAGCAACATCTTCCTTCATTTGTATTATTTTTGTGCTTATATTCACATTATTTGTCCATGTATCAAGTAGTATTTTGCTAATTTCTCAATTAAATCAGTGAACATTTAAGGTATTAGGTCTAACTGATATGAAAAGCTATCCTCCTTGACCTCTTAATTATCTCCCAAGGGGGCATTGATTAAGTACTCACATAACAAGAGCACCTTAGCCCGCACTTAAGAGAATGATAGTCTGCATTTTATCTGTTCTTCCTTTCACTTTATGTTCCCTTCTCTGTAATTTGCTCTGGATTCTCATTTATCATGAATAATTTTGTTATAACTCTGTGTGTCGACAGCCATTCATGAATCATTTACTCAAAATCTTCCTTCTTATACTTTCAATCTATCACTATTCTTTCTTAAGTCCATTCTACCTACAAAATATTACTCATCTTAAGCCTTGATCAACCAATTCAGAAAACCACAAAAGGTAATATTATAGAAAGTTATTTGCAGTTAGCCAGTAGCCTTAGTGGATACGGGAGCCACACCACACATGGCCAGCAGCGCTTCAAATGTGAGGAAGGACATTTAGAAGAAAAATAGGGAGGCAAAGCATTAATGGCACTAAGAAATGTGGTATTATCTGTTGAAGATATTTTGTAGTTTTATCAACTGTACTAGGGAGAAATGTTCACCTGTTGAAATATCCATTTTGTTAGCCAAATAATAATGTGATTGAATGTATAAAAGAAAATCAAAAGAAAATAATAATAATAATAAAACAAATGTTGACCTCAGCACCTTAAAAACACTTCATACCGGGACCAGCAGTTAGTGTAATGGCTATGTTGCTGGACTCCCACGTAGTCGACAACGGTTCACATCCCAGACCCAGAGGCTTAAAACTCAGGCTGGAGGCTTAAAATTCACGCCGGGCATGTGTGTGTGTGTGTCCAAGATCCCGAGAGGCGAATGGAGGAGAAGGGATTGCAGCATGGCCATCACCCCTGGGGGGTGATTTCTTGCTTTCTATCTCTCTGTCTCTGTCTGTCTGGCAAGTGCATACGCCCTATAGCAAAAACCTCTAAAAAACAAAACAAAACAAAACACTTCAGGCCTCAAGTCCTGAAGAGAAGACATTGTGGCATGACCGTGCCCAAATGGAGGGTGCTTTCTCTTTCTCACTCTCTGGCATGTGCCCTTTGACATTTTTTAAAAATGTTACTCATAATCTACTTTATATAGCATCTATCACAGCTGGTAATGTTCATACACTTAATTAATTAATTTTTAGTATTTGCTTCTATTTTTGGTTATTAAACAATTTAGTTTAATGCAAAAATGACAATCGTACATATTTACAGAGTATACTATGATATTTTGATCTATTATATTTATACTGTGTAGAAAGTGTCAATGAAGTTGATTAACATATCCATTACCTTACCAAATTATCTTTGTGTGTGTGTGTGTGTGTGTGTGATAAGAACATTCAAAATTTATTGTTTTAGCAAGTTAGAAATAGGTACTTATAGATCCTATAAATTCAATTATTTACCTTGTAAATTCACATCGGCTAACATCTCCATGTCTATCAGAAATTTTGTTAGCCACCATTTGCTTTTAGGTTATAAACTGGGCCATGCTTTCAAAACCCAGAAATATTTCAGCCATTAAAAATAAAATAACCCCTTTAATAAAACATTTTTTAAGGATACTTGGAAGTTTAAGTCCATATAGCAGTTAGACTAATGGTTTTTAGTTGATCGTGTGTGTGTGTGTGTGTGTGTGTGTGTGAACAGTTTAGTTTATTTGAAAAGCTTAAGATGAGAGACTGCCTCACTTATCTATGTCATAGCAACCAATTATATTTTGTACTGTTACAATTTATGTATTTAAGTGATACAAAGATATTACAAATGATAAGTTTTTGGCATAAAACTACTATACTGATTTTCTATAATTCAGTACTTAATATTCACATTGAAGTGATCTAAAGTTTATCTTCCATACTCAACTGGATTTCATCTATTTTGTCTCATTCACTGGGAGTTAAGACGTGTTTAGAATGAAATCCATTCCCCTGGACCTGTTATTATCTGTAGAAGTAGACTTACGCCACAGTAACCTGTGTGTATGGCCGATATGTGTGGTCTATTCCACTATTTCCTGTTGTCATCATCTTATGGTCAATTTGCTGCAGATTTCTAAAAGTAGAAATTGGTCTCACTCCAGTTAATCTGCATTCTCTTCAATACATGGGAAAAGTCCACAAGGACTCATACTTGGCCTTTTTCATTATGGCAATTCTATGCCCTTTCAGAAATCTAGTTTCTAAATTTGCTTTATGATAACACAGCTATGCCAATGGTGTTCTCATTTAGTGCTTTGATGTTAAAGGTCACTAATTCTCCCTAAGGAGCCCTTAAGGACTGCATATGCTTTCAAAACCCAGAAATATTTAAGTCAGTAAAAATAAAATAACCCCTTTAATAAGAGATTCTATTTAAGGATATTTGGAAGTTTAAAAAATAGTATCATGCTTAATTGACCACATGAAGTCTCCACTTGAACTCAATTCCCCTGTTTTTATGGCTATTTTTTTCATTAGAGCTTTTAGAGCAGATACATTTTGAAGAAAAAAAATCTATGCAGCTAATGGGTATTAAGATATGCTTTAATTTACATTCATGGGTTGATTTATAACCTAAAAGCAAAATGGTGACCAACAAGATTTCTGACAGATACGGAGATGTTAGCCAATTTGAATTTATAGGCAATTGGGCACACAGCACAGGTGAGTGAATAAACAGAAAACTTTCAGAATGTATAGTTACTCTACAATATTTTCATTATCTATATAGGAAATGAGATACAAAGGGATAATTTGTCAGTCATTTTCTTTCCTTTTTAAAAAAATTTCCAGAGAGTACATGCGCTTGCTGCAAAGAAAGAGAGAGAAAGGGAACAGTGCTTCCCGTGGGGATGGGTCACCCTACAGTCCTTTCTCTTCTACCTCTTCTTCCTTTCCTGATTTGGGGCACACATGAAGAAAAAAAAAAAACATGTGACTTAAAAGTGGCTAAACTTTATTGGTTATCAAAATGTCTCAGTTACTTTCTTCTACCACTTTTATTTAATAAGCCATAGTTTTTTTAAACTCAAAGTTAGCTGACATAGCAAATAGATTAAATGACAAAAATCTGTAACTTTAAAATTTCTATTAGATTTCCTAATCATTGAATCTAAAAATGTAAGAATTAAAACAACAAAAATAGGATACCATGTAGATAAAAGGTAAAAGTAAACAAAAGGGAAGAAATGCAATTGCATATACCACAGGGAAGAAGTACAATTGCATATACCACAGTATGCAGTATTTTACACCAGACCAAAAAATTTGCATGCCCTACATGATAATGTGATTTTTACTAAATATCTGTAGAGTATAAAAAATATCAACTTGACATTGATTTAATAGAAGTTTAAATTCAATTCAAGCCATTCTCTCTTTTTTCCTTCCTTCATTCCTTCCTTTCTCTCTCTCTCTCTTTTTTTTTTTTTTTAGAGAGAGATTTTTGCTACAGGGGACCTATACTTGCCAGAGAGATAGAGACAGGCAGAGAAATAAAGCAAAAAATCACCACCACCACCACCACCACCACCACCCCCGGGGAGATAGCCACATCACAATCCTTTCTCCTCCATTTTCCTCTTGGGATTTAGGGCACACACACACACACACACACACACACACACACGCCCTGTGTGAGTTATAAGCCACCAGGTCTGGGACTCAAACAGTGGTTGACTATGTGGGAATCCAGCTATGTAACCATTACGCCATCTGCTAGTCCCAAGACATTCTCTTTTACGCCTATAAACACACCTGCATCATTCAGAAAAGATGAATAAAAAAACAAAAGAGGTTTTAGACCTCATAAGAAAGGTAGATTGTGGGGGAAATCTATGCTTTTGGGTATTTTAGGAGCTCCGATCTAAGATCTATAGTATGATATCCAATTAAGACTATTAAACAGAAGTTGTAGGGAGAAATATATAGCTTAGTATTTAGAATTAGTTTATCTTATTATCGCTACCAGCAAAAACTTGTGAAATAAATTCTTACATAAGGTTATTAAGGCCAGACTGATTATTTGTCATGGATGCAACTGAAAAAGATGCCTGTGCTAAATACAATAGCCCTATATGATCACCCTGAATCCTTCTAATTCTAATAGAATATCTACTCGTACAATTTGATCAGTGTTAAGTCAACTTCTGGTATATATTTATGTTTAATACATGACAATATCTGTAACAATAAGTACAGTGTTTTTAAGCTAAGAAAATTCATTTTGCAAGCTCTAATAATATACAGAGACTGAAGGGAAAAAAAGTAAAACTGCATATAGAAATTATTATTTAGTGCTCTAACTCTGTAAAAACTTTTAGCATATAATTTATTAACAACAATACGTGAGTGGGTATCACTTGATTTCGTGAAGCAAAGTTCTAAATATGTATAACTCGTTCAAAGAGACCGAATAGGTGTTTTTCCGAGTACATGACAAACTGTGATTTGAGGAAAGTCTTAATGACGTATTGAGAAAAGGTAAAAGGGAGAATTGGTTAAAGAGGATGGCTGCTTTTCAGTTCGGAGCAGTTGCTGTGCTAAATCTTTCATGGGTAAGAGAGCACGGCAAGATGAGAAGCTGAATGTCCTCTAGTTAGGGAATCACAGTTGCTGACGGGTGGGCTGGAGAGAAACACAGAACACAGAAGGTGACTACACAGGACATTCTCTGATCTAGTAAGCATTGTGATTGTCATGCTAATTCAAAGAGAGAAGGAATTAGCAAGTTTAAAGCAAAACATTTTTTATTTGTCCGTTTGCTTGTTTTAAGATGACTATTTCCAAGGTTCATTAGACAAGGACAAATACAGAGAAGGAGCCTGGATAATTGATAGTTGCAAGTAAGACCATTTTGCTTGTGATGGTTTCTTATTCAAAGGAGAAGCAGAGAGAGAGATACTTAGGCTACAAACTTGACTAGAGGTAAAATACTTTGTTTGTATGTCAAAACCTTAAAAGTTATGTTCTTTGAAAATATTCTTGACTTCGTATCTCACCTTTATAATACAGACTTTTCAAGGTAGAGTCTTCAATGAGGCTGACAACTGCAGTCATCTAGAGTTTCTATGGAAACAGTAATCTTATACTCATTCTGGCTCTTGTTGCCTGTGAGAGAGGCTGACCTCTAGTTGATGTACCTGAACTCTAGGTATGTTTTCCCAGTCTCTGAACATTTCCAGGATGTTAGTAAGGATGTATCTCAACAATGGCCTTTTTATTTCCTTTACAAAAAACATTCTTGGATGGATGCCCTTGTTATCTGTCTTGTAACCGTGCCTATATCCAGAAGCAGAATATTGATTATAGTGAATTATTCAAACTCTCACCATACTCTGTGTGTGTGTGTGTGTGTGTGTGTGTGTGTGTGTATGTATGTGTATGCGTGTTTGTGTGTTGGGAACATCAAGGGCGTTATAGTCACTAGTTATCATGAGTCTTCTCTGTGGGTCATTCGAGCTGGTTCACTTACTGTTTCCGAACATAACGGAGCACCATGGAGATGCCAAGAGTGGCATGCAGGTCAGAGAGGGGGAGAGGATAGTTCAGCGTTTATCTAGCCCCTGTGAGGAAGGGAAAGAAGAGATTGTGCGGGATAAAACTATTCCAGTTACTAGAGTTCTTATTGTCTCTTACTGGAAATAGTCTAACTCTCTTCACTATGTATTGCCTTCAGAAGAATGACACCTAAAATTATTCATCTGTGTTTCCATTTTTCCAATTTCACTCTGAAATTATTTTATGCTAATATTAAATCCCTACAGTACAACTTGAACTCCCAAGACATTGTCACTATGGTAAAACTTTCAAAATTCACCATCTCCCTTTTCACTTGCCATCATCTGTTCTCTGCTTCCATATGAGTCAGCTTTTCTACATTAACATTTGCTCTCTTCTCTAATTGCCAAATATGCTCTGGTCTGATCCCTGAAGATAGCTCATTATCAGAATTCAAAAAACTATTTCCAGTAGTCTGTGACCAAATCTATATGTCTAGGTTTAGATTTTGAGCAGTATCTACTCCACTGTTTTATTTATTGTACAATATATAAATATATGTGTGTATATATATATATTGCATGGAGTATATATATGTGTATATGCATGGAATATATATATATATATATATGCATGGAATAGACTTAATGGCATATAGCAACACAAATTTGTGACTTTGCAATGGCATAGTTTAGAAGTATAACACAAATCTCACTCAGCCAAAACTCAAGGTGTCAAAAGCTGGGTTCATTTTCTGAGGTTGTGGGACAGCATCTGTCTCATAGTCTTTTCCACATTTAGAGATCCCTGCATTCCACAGAGTGAGCCCCTCAGCTCCACCTTATCTTTAAAACCGACATTGAGCTGGATCTTTCAATGCCATGTGTACTCTATATGGGCCAACTCTGTCATTGCATTGCTTTTTCTGACTATAGCCAGGAAAAATTCTTTAATGATTTATGTGATTAGATGTACCTCCATTGAGTAATCCAAGATAACCATTCCTATCTCAATATCCTCACTTTACTATCTTCCTTTAAGTCCCTTTAGACATATAAGCAACATATTCTATATTCTGGGGACTAGGCCTTGGACAGCATTGAAGAGGGTCATCAATTTGCCAATCAAATTTTAAATTCCTTAAATTATGAATCAAATTGATAAATTGAGAGACAAAATAAGCTCTTAAAAATTACCAACTGTTGGCATGCTTGCTAGAGAAAGAGGTTGAAAGCATCCTTCAATTTTCCTTGGTCATGCTGCAAACTTTTCTCCATTTTTCCATTCTGTTTTGATTTCTTGCACACGTACCCAGAGTGTATTTTTCAAGCCACTGGGGCTGAGATTAGAAGTGCTTGGTTATCTATGTGGGATCTTTCTTCCTTATCCACCAGATCATGGAGTTGGCTCCAAACAAGTTCTTTTAACACAAGAACCTTTTATTACTTATACATCATCATCATAATTATAAGCATTTACATTTAAGGGGCACTTATAAAAACTAATCATTTCCAAGCTCTTAATAACAGTAAGTGTGATCCTTACAACAGTTTTATAGAACAGGAAAGTGTCATTGCACTTTTCATCTCATGGATAATCCAATAGAGGAATGAAGCGGCTATTCAGTGCCCAAAGGTGGTTATAAGAAAAGAAAAAAAAACATATAAATTAAGAATTACTAAAATTTAAGCTCAGCCATAGTGGTGTAGGGAGTAAGACACGACTATGAGAAACTGGAGCCATGTGAGAGGCCTGGGTTTGAATCCCCAGTCAACCTGAGCATACCAAGCACGTTTTGATACATCTGTGATCTTGGCTGGCTGAGACTGTGGTATGACGAGACTCTGTTAAGGGTATTTCTCTCTCTCTTTCTCATGAAATTAATTAAAAATAAACTTAAAGTTAATTACTAAAAATTAATATGGGTTAAGTTAAACACAGGTTTTTAAACTAATGATAAAATATTTACTTTAAAGATAAAATACAACTGGGACCCAGCAGTTAGTGTAATGGCTATTTTGCTGGACTCCCACATAGTCGACCACGGTTTGTGTCCCGGACCCGGTGGCTTAAAACTCATGCCAGGCATGTGTGCATGCGTGCCCAAGATTCTGAGAAGAGAATGGAGGAGAAGGGATTGCGGCATGGTCAACACCCCTGGGGGGGTGATTTCTCGCTTTCTGTCTCTCTGTCTCTGTCTGTCTGGTGAGCGCACGTACCCTAAAGTGAAAACTTCTCAAAAAAAAAAAAAAAGATAAAATACCACCGACATCCAGTGATTTCTTTTTTACAAATTCCTATTATTTCTCATAGATTTTTATGCAACTATGTTACTGAAAGTCTTTGACAACATACTACAATATGATCTTTTTTGAAAAAAATGTCTCTCACTATAGAACTTATGTATGAAGAAATGATATTCTCCTGAACCTCATAAAGTCTGCATGGGCAAGACTTTCTGTTGTTAGGTTTATATTTTCAGCAGCTTTAGATGTTGATCTCATTATTTGGCCAAATTCTGATATAGGGCTTCAGCTGTAGCCTGGAACTTGGAGGGCTAATTGATGTCATTTCCATATGTGCTAAACATGTGTCTGAACAAAAATGTTCACAGAGTGTAGGCATAATGAAGTCTAATCATTATAATATAATGGTAATGTCAACAAGGCTGACTCTAAAATATATTAATATTTAAATATTCATTCTTGAGAAAGATAAGCTTTTTTTTTTTTTTTTTGAGAGATTTTTGCTTTAGGGTGGGGTGTGCTTGCCAGAAAGACAGAGAGACACAGAGATACAGAAAGTGAGAAATTACCCCCTAGGGAGGATGGCCCCACCACAATTCCTTTTCATCCATTCTCCTCTTGGGATCTTCAGCACGCATACACATGTGCCAGGCGTGAGTTTAAGCCACCGAGTACGGGACTTGAACCGAGGTTGACCTCATGGGAGTCCAGCAACATAGCCATAACTCCAACTTCTGGTCCCTGAAAAATAAGCATTCTTAATGTACAATAATAAAAGGCAAAAATCTCATTGGAACTTTTGTCAGTTAAATCACAAATATTTTTATTGTATGAATAAAATAATTCTTATGAAAGAATAATTTTAATATAAAATCAATCATTAAGGGAACCAGCAGTTGGCGTAATGGCTATGTCGCTGGACTCCCACGTAGTCAAAAAAAAAAAAAAAAAGGAGAGCTCACCTCTCCAAAAAAAATAGAAAAAAAAAATCAATCATTAATAATGTATAGTTAATGTATAAATAGCTAATATGGCAATTAACAGAATGCGGTAATTATGCACATATAACAAACTTTTTTCAAAGTATTCATTCAAAAATTTTTTTATTTTTTTGCTATAGGGCTTGAGTATTCACTGGAAAGAGACAGAGAGAGGAAAAGTGGGAAATTATCCCCACAGAGTGGATGGCCATGTCACAAAACCTTCTCCTCCATTCTCCTCTCAGGATTTTCAGCACATGTGCACATGCAACTGGTCCAGGTTTTCATGACTCCATGTCCAGGTCTCAAACTGTGTTTTGCCATATGGGAATCGAACACATTAACTGCCATGCCACCTGCTGGCTGAAGCTTAATTTGTACATACTGTTATAGAGAAGACTAAAGATTGTTTTGTAGCATAATGTATTCTCTATTAAATTATCTGGAGTACTAAACTCCAAAAATTAATACAATTTGACAAGTGCATTTTGGTTTTGGTTATTTAATGTCATTTAGGCAGTAAATGAAGAAAAACTCCTATTTGAGAACATGTCCCATTTTTGTGAGGATGAACTGAAGGAAAATTAATAACTGACCACTTCAAAACTTAATAGAAGGGACCAGCAGTTAGCATAATGGCTACGTTGCTGGACTCCCACATAGTCAACCGCGATTCGAGTCTCGTACCTGGGGGCTTAAACTCATGCCAGGCACGTGTGCGTGCGTGCCCAAGATCCCAAGAGGAGAATGGAGGAGAAGGGATTGCGGCGTGACCATCCCCCCTGGGGGGTGATTTCTAGCTTTCTGTCTCTATGTTTCTCTCTGTCTATCTGTTGAGAGCATGCTCCCCATAGCAAAAACCCCTCAAAAAAAAAAAAAACTTAATAGAAGAAAATATGCTAGAACATGTTAACAACCTCTTCAATCTAGGTATGGTTAAAAATACTGAAAACTATAAAGTAAAGAAGAAAGTACACAAGAAAAATGAAATTTCCAGAGCACTTTGTTTTTACTAATCTATTTTTTTAAAGTGTATTTATATATCTTTTCTATCAGAGAGACACAGAGAGAGAGAGAGAGAGAACAGAAAGGCACCTCCAACAGTCTTTTTTTTGTTTTTTTTTTAGAGAGAAATATTTGCTATAGGGTGTGTGTGCTTGCCAGAGAGATAGAAAAACAACAAGTAAGAAATCCTCCCCAGGAGGATGGCCATGCTGCAGTCCCTTCTCTTCTGTTCTCTTGGGATGTTGGGCATGCATGCACACATGCCAGGCATGAGTTTTAGGCCGCAGGGTCCAGGACTTAAAGCGCTGTCTTCTAAATGGGAGCCCAGGAACGTAACCATTATGCCATCTGCTGGTCCCTTTTTGAGCATTATTTGGAAAGGCAGTCTTTCAATGATGAAAAAGGAATCTTTATCCTAATTCCTTATTCATGGATGCCAAGGAAAGCCTAATTATATACATACATACATGTTTATAATATATATATATGTATTCATTCTTCAAAGTATATATTATTAATAGTAATCTATGAGTTTTCCCTCAAACTTCTACCAATAGTAAAAGCATTTTTTAAAAATTGGATTTTTTCTACTGACTTGAACTTCTACATCTCTTATATACTAAATTAAGAAATATACTTGATTTGAATTCTTAAATATATTGATATCATTTTTGTTTCATTTGTCATAAGATTCAAATTAATAAGTCCCCTATTTTGATATCTATAGTGGTCTTTGGTAGACTTATGAAAATACATAAAAATTATACATGGTCATAACTTTTTTTGCATTAAACTAAACTTGTACATTAATTTAATTTTTTCCTCAAACTTTTGAGTTTTTCTCATGTACTACTCAGTTTATTTTTATTTTGTTTGTTTGTGGAATACTCTTAGATATTGACTCTGTTTCTCAGGAATAACTAACAAAATATTATCAATTGAGACAATTTTGGAATTGAGTTAATTTTATAGAGGAATTCAGTAAGATTCAATGTTAATTCCAGAATCATTTTTTATCTTACAATAAGGTATGGTTTGCCATAATATATAATCTGACATACACTTCAGTGAACTTTTATAAGTACCTACTCTTTTTTTTGTGAATTTATTTTGCCATTATTTATAAACATCCAGTAATTGTGGCCACTGGATTGTTATATATGTTAGTTACTTTATTTTTGTTTTCCTTGATCCACAGGTTTTAAAAATTCATGGTAAATAAAACATTCATGGGCAATAATTTCTCATCTGTAAAGTACCAGGGTTAATGTGCAAATATATTAAATGCAATACCCAAAGCATTTTAGCACATTAACATCTCATCCTCAGAACGCTGAAAGAATGTAGCATAAAATGTACCTGCGGAAATACTATTGAGTTATAGGCCAGCATTTGAACTGTAAACATTCAGCAAACTAGATGAGATGCTAAATAAATTTTTAAAAAGATGAAGCCACAGGTGCAAAATCCCACACAACTCTTAATTTTCTGTAGATACATAATAGGGACCCACACATGATGTAATGGTTACATTGCTGGACTTCCATGCAGTTGACCACAGTTCAAGTTCCGGACCCGGCAGCTTAAACTCACACTGGGTGCATGTACATGCTTGCGCAAATTCCAGAGAGGAGAACGGAGGAGAAGAAATTGTGGCAGGGGTATCCCCCATGGTGGGGAGGAGCGTGATTTCTCACTTTCTGTCTCTGTCTGGCAAGAGAGACACCATCTAGCAAAAATCTCTCTCTTTCATAAAAGAAAGATATTATAAATGTTATGTTTTCATGCTAAATAAGAAAAACAAACAACTGACTATACGGATAGATATACTACCTCTAATAAAATTATGGTAATGATGAATACCATAATTGTAAAATTTGGTTCGTTCCAAATAATTTGATAATGATCCAGTATACTATATATCATGTAATTTTTAGTTTAATCTACTAGGATTGATTCTATTTTGATTCTCGTATTTTAAAGGCATAGATTGCAATTTAGAGTAATGAAACAAACAAACAAAAATTATGTTTGTTGTCATAGGGTACATGTGCTCTCTGGAGAGAGTCAGTGAAAAGGAAAGTGATAAATCACCCCCCAAGGAGGATAGCTACACTGAAATTCCTTTTCTTATATTTTCCTCCTGGGATTTAAAACACACATACACACAGACCCGGTGGGATTTCAAGCCATGGGTTCGAGAACTTCTCTGTGGTCGGCCATGTGAGAGTCCAGCCCCTTAACCACCATGCAAATTTCTAACACACACCCTCATAGAAATTTCCAGAACAATGTCTGACCAAATATCTATTCACTTTATGACCTAGTTGAATTAAAAAATAAAATTGGTTCTATGTCTTAGCAATCATAAGTAACGTTACAATAAATATAGATATATAACTGAATGCGGTTGGCTGCATTCTTTTGTCCTTTGGGTAGATACCCAGGAGTGGAATAGATGGGTCATATTGTAGTTGTATTGAAGGTCTTTGAGAAACCTCCATATGGGTCTCCACAGTGGTTGAACCATTTACATTACCACCAACAATGTGAGGGAGTTCCCCTTTCACTACATTCCTTCCAACACTTACCATTTTTCATTTTTTTTAATCTTCACCATTCTGACTAGGGTTAGGTGATATCTCATTGTAGTTTTGACCTGCATCTCCCTTATTTTTTAAAAAATATTTTTATTTCAATTTATTTTATAGATTCAATCACATGTGTCACTTAACTTGCAAAGCAAATATTCCAACATGTACACATTTCTCACCAGTTCAGTTGGGAATATTATACACATCATCTGCAACAGATAATAACCCATCTGTCTGTCCCACAAATGTCCCGCCCTTCCATTTCTCTCCCCAATGTCCCTCCTCAGTCTCTCCTCCTTCACCCACCCTTTTCCCCCGCTGTATCCAGTATTTATAACCAATTTCTACATTTCTATATCCTCTAGTCATTCAGTTTCAGCCATAGAGTATGGACCGTCTATGTGTATTAAGTGGAGACATACAGTGTCTCTCCTTCATAGCCTGACTTGCTTCACTCAGCAATACCCTTGGTTTCAAGGAAAGCTCATTTGCAGGTCTGGAGCTGATTCTCAAAGAAGAAAAATGATCTGTAGAGGATGACAGGATTTTGACCCTAGACTCTGGGACTCTACAAACTGCAATTCAACTATTGGGGCCTGCCAAAGTCTCCAAATGGCAATTCTGACTGCCACTGGCACTTTGGGCACCATTCAATCTATGGGATCATATAGACCAAGTGGCAGAGCAGCTTGCAAGGATGGCACTGCAGAGTCTTTGGTTCTGGGTCTCACTCATAACTAGTAGCTTTGGGGTTGTTGGATAAATGTGCTGAAGCTATACATCCAGATAAGGAATATGTTGCCAGCAAACGATATGGGTGATATTTTGTGTATCTTTATTGCTAGATCATGTCATGGGCTATCAGTGAGTCCTCCTTTTACCACTAGAAATTGTCTTTAAACCTGATCACAGTAGACACCCAATTTCAGATATCCCAGAACCAATTCAGAAAATTCATACTTAGGATATATTCCTCTAAAGCTACTATCAGTATCAAATTCATTTATATATTACTATATTTTCTGACTTTTTAAAAGAAAAATAAATCCTTTGGTGCTTTACTAATTAATAATTATTGTTTGTTGGTTATATTAAGTTACCTGAAACATCAACCACATCTTCTTTTTCTTATAGGCCAAAAACTCCTTATTCAGGATAATTTTTTAAGTTAAAAAGAACAATCCTTTAGGGACCAGCAGATGACGTGATGGTTAAGGTGCTGGACACTCCCACATGACTGACCATGGTTCATGTCCTGGACCTGGCAGCTTGCTTTCTCACTTTATCTCTCTCTGTCTCTCTCTGGTCAAATTAAAATACATGATTGAATAATTAACACTTAAAATTTATTCTTATTATTCTAATTTTAGCCCAAATTGTCTACTTTGTTAACATTCAATTTTTGAATTTTGCTTTTTAAATTATTTTCTAAGTATGATGTGTGGGTCATGTGTGTGTGTATGTATGTGTGTGCACATACATATGTGTTTGTGTGTCTATGCTGTTTTCTCAACAGGACATTCCAGTTCCAGGTCAGTAAAGTAGTTGATTACTTAATTTACTTTTTTTTTTTAATACTTCACATAAAGCAATGCACACCAAAGGAAGTCAATAACTTATAATAAGAAGGTGTGTTTTTCTAAGATATCTATATAAAGTATACACAACCAACTGTATACACTACATATATAATATAGTACATATTTATGTATACTATATATTCTATCTATATTACTACCAATATATATAGTGTGTATATATATATGTGTACTTATGTATGTATATATTTATATATTTTCAAAATACTAAGAAATAAGTGTTGGTTGTGTACCATGTTCCATCAAGTAAATGCCCTTCCATATAATTTTTGGCATTAAATAAATGTGCAGTCTCAGATGAATTGGTCTCTTCATTGTACACTAAGAAGATGAGTTATGTAAAATTTAAATTTTTACCTAGTTTTTCAAATCACAGTACAAAATTAATAATTAATAGATATTTTATGTTTTATGTGTTAGAGAGGAATTTGCATTACTATCTTTTGAGCTGCTAACTTATTTTGAGAAAAATAGGCTTGTCTTCTCTAATTTATATATGAGAAAGCTGAAGTTTAAAGAACTTAAACTAATTGCCGGCACTTTAATTATCCTAATAGTGCAGGAAGAAAAATTAAACCATACCCTAAGCCTTCACCAGAACACTACAGAAAAAGTTCATAAACTAATAATGCGGAGGAGTTGAACTCACAAAGCTGTGTCTCAATTTCAAAGTCCAAATAAATGAACTAAGCTTAATGATGCTAGATGTTCTGTTCATGCTAAGATTATTTTATTTGGAGGAACATTACCTCTGCTCTGACCTGAGAAGAATGTAAGAAGTCTTTTCCTTGAATTATCTTTATGAAAAAGAAGATGGTTCCAAGGTCATAACTCATAATTATTTATGGTTTAAGTGAATAGTTGAACAAGTAGGTCTTTACAGAGGCATTCTTATGCTGATTAAGATCCCAGGAAGTCTTTGTTTTTCCTATTACCTTATTTATTTATTATCTCTTAACATTTAATTATCTACATGTTCCCTGAGCCAGAGACAGAGTATCTACATGTTCCCTGAGCCAGAGACAGAGAGAGAGAGAGAGAGAAAGAGAGCTCTTTCTTCAGGGCCTTGATGCTGTGCTCCACCCTCAGCCTTCAGCCAGACCCAGATCTTTGGTAGGAGAGTGCCTTGGTACCCAGAGAGATCTCTTATATAGGATTAACTTGCAGAGCATTGTGTTTTCCCACTGTGTCACCATGAGACCCCCGTATACCTGGCTTATAACCACTGAAATGTCAGTTGATCTGATAGGTCCACATCATTCTTTGACGTTTAAGTAAATGAAAATCAGCAAGTTTGAGTGTTTTGCTGTGGTAGAAGTAGGATAGTTTTATTTATGAACAGCCATTTGGGAAAAGGAGAAAACTGATTATTTACCTAGGAGTGAAAGTAATGGTGACATTGGTAAATAGTTTTTATTTGTAAGTAGTAATTATGATTTTGAAATCATTTCTTTTCTTCTTTTCTTTTTTATTTGACAGAGGGGAGGGGATGAGAAAGCACCCTGCCTCATGGAACATGGTCATGGTATAGTCCCTCCTCTTCCATTTCTCCCTCATTTTGGGATATGGGGCACACACTCACACATATTCAGCATGTTGCTCAAGTCACTGGGTTCTGTACTTGAATTGTGCAGTCAGCCATGCATGTGGGATCTACCAGCTTTCACCACATCATGGACTGGCCTTGATTTTCAAAGCTTTTAGCAAATAAATGAAATCATTTATTTAGTAGCATGGTGGTTGATTCAAATAATAATAAGGTGTCAACCAGTGGCAAGGTGGTTAAGACATAGCTGACAATGCAGTTCCCACATAGCTGACAATGCAGATCCCACATAGCTGACAATGCAGTTCATATCCTGGACCTGGTGGCTTAACAAAACTCTGGAGAAAGTTTGTTCATGCCTAAAATCCTGAGAGGAGAATGGATGGTGGCCATCTCCCATAGGGTATGCTCTCTCTCTCTCTGTCTCTGGTGAACACACAGGCCATATGGCAAAATTAATTAGATGAAGAAAAAGAAGTATCATTATTTATATGTCAATCTATATCAAGGCTTTCTTAATTAGAAAAAAAAAAATAAGAGTTTTAGCCCACCTTTAACCAATATAGACTTTAGTGGTATAAATTTCCTATTTTCATGACATTTCTCAAATTTCAAAACATTGTGTTTTGTTTTCATTTAGTTCAAAATAAGATTTAATTTTCTTTATAGCTTGTATCTTGACCTACTTTAAAATGTACCTTTTCTTTCTTCCATGAATCAGAGAGACTGTGAAACAGAGGCAGAGAGATAGCAACTCCAACAAGATCTTGATGCAATGATCCACTCTGAGGCTCAGCCATCACCAGTCATGGACATGCACCTGCCTGACATACTCAGAGAGGTCTTCAGACGTGAACCTGGAGTCTTCCTATGTATGGTTGCCTCACAGAGAATCGTATTTTGCTATTACCTGAACTCCCAACCTATTGTTTTCAAAAGTATGCTAGTTTTCAAATATCTTGTGATTTTTCCAGAGATCGTTTGTCTTTTTATGACTTTTTATTATGGTATACATGCCTCGAATCATTTAAAAAATCTTTTGAAGTTAGTTTTACTTAAATATATTGTCTATGTTTTATCCTGTTTCTGTAATTTCAGAGAATGTGTATTCTTCTGTTATTACACACACACACTCACGCACACACACACACACACACACACACACAAGTTCCATTTCCATTGTTTTTCATTCCTGTATGTAGATCAATATTTTCCTGTAATGTGATATTACTTATGCCTAACAGATACACTTAAATAATCTTTGTGGTGGGAGGGCACTAACAATTAATTGCTTCAGCTTTTGCCTTTCTATCAATTTGTCTTCCTTGTAGAAAGGTAGTCTCGTCACATCTAGAATTCTCTAGTAATGCATATCCCAGTCAGTACATTAAACATACACCCTACTGTGTTCTCACTTGTATTGCTTGATAGAATCACATGCTATTGTTCAGATCTTTGTTTTATTTTGTAATTTGTCTTTTATCCCCTCACTTCTTCAGACTTTTTAAGTTGTTTTCCTCTTTTTTTTAATTAGTTTTGAGCAATTACATGATAAATTCCTTTAATTTTTCATATTTCTTGGGTTTTCAGTTTGTTGAGGTTCTTGACCATCAACTACTTCAGGAATTCTTTTATAAACAGATTTGCAGGATATTGTTTTATATATATCTGATGTTTGTTTCACTTTGGAACTTTTGTGCGTGTATGCTTTTCATTTTTTATAATATTTATTGTGTCTTAAAGTTCACTCACATTTTCTTCAGCTACAGGGATCATGCCAATGAGCTTATTAATGTAGTTTTCATCTCACAAACTATAGTTTTCATCTTGGAGGGTTTCATTTGTACATTTAAATCTGCCCTGTGTCTACCTATTTGTAGATGTAGAATATAGTTTTATAAAACTTTATGTATTTCTTGAGCAAGTGAGACAGAAAGAGAGAAACAGAGATATGGCATACCCTCAGCCTCAGTAGGATCTTGATGTCATGATCCACCACCCCATCCTCAGTTAGCTGTGATCATGAGCCCACATATGCCTGGAGGACTCAGATGTCTCCACACACAAGCCGGTAATCTTATGTGGCTCTGCCTCATGAGAATTACATTTTACAGCTAAACCACTGCTTGGCTCTGGAATGTAGTTTTAATACTCTTAAATGTCTTTCTATGCTAGTTATAACAACTGAATTTCAATTTCAATATTGTTCATTTTTTTCCCTCACTTTAGTTTGTATTTTTCCAGCTTCTTCCTAAGCCAAGTAACATTTGGTTGGATGCCAGATATTGTACATCTTAACTTGGTAGGTAAGGAATCCTATTATATTTCTTAATATGTACTTGAGATTTGTTTTAGGACACAACAAATGTGAAATAGGTTGGATATTTTAAAAATTTACTGGCTTGTTAGTCAAGAGTGCTATTCAATCTAGGGCCAATTGTCCCCCAATATTGAAGCAAGATCTTTCCATGTTTCTCAAAATGCACTATGAAGCTTCAGTTTTTGTGACCTGGGTTTTGGGCACATATTCCTTCTTGTGTAACTGCTGGACACTGTTACGGCTAATACTTTCAGGTGATTTATTTTCCCAGCATCTTCACCATTAGTTAAATAGTCAAATAAGACCTTTTACACAGCCCCATTTTGTGCTGTTTTAACCTCTCTTGTGTTCTTTTATTTTAATTCAAGTTACCGTGGATTTAGCAGGTGATCAAATGCTTTTCTTCAACACCAAGAGTCTGCCTAGTGTCCTTGAATCTCATCCTAGAAATTGTCTGAAGTCAGTGCAATAAATTTCAGGTCTTTCCTTATTTGTTTCCCATCTCTCAGGGATTACTATTCTTTATTGTCTGAAGAACCGTGATTTGAATACCTTTGTTTCGTTTTTTTGTACCAGTTGCTAATTTCATTCATAGACTTTTGGGAGAATTGTGCAGGGAGAGGGCTGGGATGTCAAGGCCAGTTTTTGGTTTTTACTCTATTGGCTTAATCCCTGGGACCTGTAAGGACCCACCACCCCCCCAACCCCAGCTTCAGCTTGCTGAGCCCCAGTCAGTAACGTCTGCATCTCAATCAACAACTCGGCAAATTGAGGACCAGTTCTGTGGCATGGGATGATGCATCGCTCATGAGAACCTAGTCCTAAATGGCAACCAGGGTTTGAATCCCAGGCAAGTGCCCAAGATCCAGTGCCCTGGAGGAAGGGACTCAAAGCATGGTTGGACCCTGTGGGGGTGCTTGTAATCTTCCTAATACCTTTGT
This sequence comes from Tupaia belangeri chinensis, assembly GCF_000334495.1. Lineage (NCBI taxonomy): Eukaryota > Metazoa > Chordata > Mammalia > Scandentia > Tupaiidae > Tupaia > Tupaia belangeri. The sequence goes on along the minus strand of NW_006206145.1, from coordinate 987,460 downwards.
TTCGTTTTTTTTTTTTTTTTTTTTTATTGTTTTAGATTGAAGGGTAAAACTTATGCCTAGTCTGTCTTTATTTGAAGTGGAAACCTCTGGAGATTAATCTTTAATACATTGTTGTAGGGAGAAATTTTTGAAATATGCAGCTGGATTTTACTAATACAATATCCCTTACCCATTTAGGAAACCAATGTGTTAATTCTGCCTCATGTTCAGGATATAGTCCAAATATACAGGATATGGATAAGCACCGAGTATATCTGTGGACACACTGGGCCACTAAATGACTAACTCAATCAGCACATCATTATTACCTCACTCAGAGTTGCATGTCTTGGGGATGTTTTGAAACTCTTGGGCTTACCATGAAATTAGACCCAGTATCCTATGATGCCTAAAAATATCTGGACATTTCAATTGTTCCTAGTGCACAATTACTCTATTGATTTAATCACTACAGGGGAAGATTTTGCTATGTTTTGTTATGCAATTTGGAAAAAATAAAATAGGATTGTAATGGAATTATGTAAGTAGAAAGTCATCTACTTTTAGTGGTAATAGTAGTTTAACTTAAAATTTAAGTGAAATGGAAAATTTTAAATTTAAGTTTAAATAAAATAACGTTAACATTTTAGAGTAAGTATTTTTTATGATCATTCTAAGTGGACTTCAGCTTCTCCTAGAAAATTATTCCAACAGCATTATGATATCATTGCAACAAAATACTGCAATTTGAACTACCCAAAATGTTTTTCTTTGCTTTATTTATTTATGTTTTATGCATTTAATTGTTTTTAATCCCTCAATAGATATTTTTAATGGCCTGCTATTATGCCAGACATTGATCTGGATTTCTCATTTTTAGAGATGAAAAAAATAATCTGGATTCTATCCTTGTGGCACAGACTGATGATATTTATCTTACCTAGACTGAACGAGTCTATGAAAATATTCAATGATAAATTCTTACTTATAACATGGATATTGGCATATTTGTTTTATACTTCTCTATTAGCTATCACCTTTGTGAGGTAGGATATGTGTCATAATTCTGTCTTTATAAGTAGTCCTGCACAATATGAACATGAATATGATGATGTGGTTGAATAAAATGTAATTGATGGAGTTTAGTTTTGGATTTACTGGATTTCCATGAAACACTTAATACAAATTTTCTTAATATAAACCAGTAAACACACACACACACATACTTCTACCGCAAGTAATATTTGGCAAAATCTATTTAGATAATCATGTGATCCCCACCCATGTGAATGAGATTCCACTCATCTGATATTAATGTTTCATCTATTACTTGAACATACAGAGTACAAAATTTGAAAAATGAAACATTTTGTGGTAAAGAACTCAGTACAAAAATAGTGGAAGTTCAATATTAGAAAATGCTTATGCTAGATAATAACCTAGACAGTGAAATTTTACACTTTCAATCTTGTATTTAACACAAAATGAGTTTCATACTGCACAAAACTGGTTTTAGAATAAATTATTTTCTATATCACCATAATAAAGCAATGGTTAAGATAAAATACATATTAAATAAAATATTCAAAATCTATACAAATCATATATTAAAATATTATGGTGCCATCCGAATGGCTTTGCAGATGATCTACTGTTTTTATAGCTGATTTCATTAGTAATTTTCTTCATCTAATGACTGTATAATTAAACCATAATGGGAAATATAGGTTTATGTATATTCATAGGGAATTCATGACAACAAAACAAAGTATAATTAACTGCAAACACAAAATGCATTTTAATTTATATGAAGGCTTTTTCCATACAACTTATTTTTTGTTAAAAAATAGAGCAAAGTAATAAATACTAAACTTCTTGATCAAATGGTCCACATAACAGAAATCTGTATTTTTTCGTTTATGCCACAGTTACTCAGACTACATAATACTTTAGTTACCATAATTAAGTTAATATAATTGTGTCCTAATATTATTATATTTGTTAGAATAATACAGCAGAGACAATTACTACACTGCCCTTTATAGTGCAACTAAATCTTCTTGTTTTTGAGTGAAAAAAAAAAAAAACAGCGTATATTTGTAGGTATAAATTTATTTTTGGTATAGTAGAGATTAGATTCTAATATTTAAATTATTTTTCATTTATCTGATAATTCAAGAACCAGTAATGTGAGAAATCAACCTCAATTTCCTTTGCACCATAAAGTATTAACCACTGTAACATGCACTTTTGAAATTTAAACCATATAATGAAATAAATTAAAATTATGTCAAGCAATTAGTTTTTTTATTTTACCTACTTATATGTAATTAGTTTATTGTTTAATGATAAGCAACCAAAGAAACACATCATTTTCATCTCCTTAAATGTATTTTTTAGAAACAAAAAAATACAAATCTTTCAAAATGTACCTTTCCTGCCAATTGAGATGTTAGGTGGTATTCTAGTGTGCAGATGTCCTAGAAATAGCAAGTAAAACTAGAAAGTGGATACTGTAACCAGTTTTCTGAACACTTACCTATACATATTTCCAAAATAGTTGTATTCATTCACTTGTTCATGGTCTCTTATATTTAGCACATATGTACTTGATAAGATATTTGAAGATGTTCCTAAGATTTAGTTAAAAGAAAATAAACTTCAACTTCTCATTAAAAGATGGTAAATGTCTCTGCTTCTCTCTACTTGTCTATATTACAGGAGTCTAAATAAAAACTGGGATATCTCTCTGAATCACTATGTCAGAGAAATAACTTTACAAGCAAGAAGCTGGATTTCCCAAGTTACTAGGATGCATAAGGATTAAGTCCCAAGCACAGGCATATTTCAGTAACTAGCATCAATTCCTATAGGCACAGCTCCCCCCAGGAGAGTCAGTAATGAATGGCTCAGCTAATTAAATTGTGTTGGTTGAGAAAGATGCTTGAAATAATGAACCCACAGACTTAATTGGCCCAGAACAAGATAGGGGAATATTTAGAAATATTAGGTGAAATTGATTGTTTTTAAAAAATTGCAGTAAGAGGCTGGAGATAGAGAAAAAGCAGAGAGAGAAAAAGAAAGATATAGAGAGAAATCATCTCCTATAAGGAATGGTTATGGTTCAATTCCTTTTGCTCCATTTCTTCCTCCTTTTGGGATTTTTGGGCATGCACATACATACATGGGTGTGTTTTTCAAGCTGCCAAGTTAGGGACTTGAAATGTGGTATCCAGCTACCATAACCTCCATGCTACAGGGAGGGTCAACTGATTTTTTTTTTAAAGGCAAATATTTTATTTAGAATATCAATGCATAACACCAATATAAAAGACCAGATGTTTTCAGTGATTAAAGAGAAGAGAGTATCAGAATTTGTAGTATGCATAACCTAAAACATTGAGCCTAGAGCTGAATTATATTGGTATATATGTAGCTTCTGCATTGTTTAAAAGAAATACACAACAGACTATGGATAGAAAAACAATTTCAGGAACCAGCAGATGGCATAATGGTTATGTCATTGGACTCCTATTTAATCAACTGCAGTTCAAGTCCTGGACCCAGCATCTAATACCTCACACCAGGTGCATATATGTGCATGTCCAAGATCCCGAGAAGAGAATGAAGAGAAGGGATTGTGGTGTGACCATCCCCCTGGGGGTGATTTCTAGCTTCCTATATCTCTGACAAGCAAATACACACTATAGCAAAAATATCTTTGAAAAAAAATTTCATAAAAGTTACAGCTATAAGTGGAGTTACTTTAATGTCAGAGGATGTGATAATATGGAAGTAAGTAGGTAGATAGCCAGATAGATAGATAGATGTGATGTGTACTAGTTATCAACTAGTTATAATATCTCAACCATTTCTAAAAAGACAAGTAGCTCTCTGATTAGTAGAAGTCTCTTAACATTTATTATAAGCAAAGGAAAGAACCAAAACAAAATGTTTGATAGATTTGGTATGCCTCAGTGTTTCCTATAATAATTAAAATATGATTTAATGTATTCAGAAATAGCATAGGGCTGAAAAATTTAATGAAGTCCTAAGAAAAAATGACTTAAGTATAAAACTGAATTTATTTTTGCAATTATTCTGCAGGAATTTTTTCTTCATTTTATTTAGGTCAACACAAAAGAAAGGTGGGCAGTTTGATGAGTTTTCGAGAATATCTATAGCTTTATAAGCACTATCACAACATAGAGGATTTATTATTCTAAAATATTGCCTTGTGTTGTTTTGCATCAATCTTACCTGTCTTCTCTCAGACCTGTCAACAAGTAATCCACTTGTTATCCTTATAGTTTTGCCTTTTATAGAATGTCATACAAATGGGGTAATAGCCGCTTGGGTTTGATTTTTCAACATTCACTTATACTTCTTTTTCTTCCTCTTTACCCTTTAAGCATGATCTACAATACAGAAAAGAAATTATAAAATAAACCACCTTATCCACAGTCATTTAATAAGCAACTGAGAGGTAAAAATGATAACTGGTGAGTAAATAGAATTTAATTTTAAAAAAAGAAGATATTGTACATATAAATGATTTGTACCATATACAGTCCTTGGAAAAATGACTAAAAATTAATTACAAATCAATCAATATTGAATTTAAATGTAAATATGTGAAGAACACATATACACACATAATAGGTGTTTGGGGGTGAGTCATTCATGGGATAATAAAAGAAACTAATGTGAAATTAAAGTTTTCAAGAGATTAAAAAAGGATCTCAAAGGCACACATTTGTAGAAGAGAATGAGTAGGATTTGTTTCAGAGAATCATGTCTAAATGAGTGGTTAAGTTTTGTTTTCATTTTGAATGGGATAAGACAAGAAAAATATTATAAAGATAATGTATTAATATTCTTGGTTTGGACAAAAGAGACACTTATTTTGATTCATCTAAGCAGAAATGGACTATATTGGAAACAGAATGACTCAGATTTAACAACAACAAAAAGAGTGAATGTGATTTGGACATTGCAATAACCATGGGGGACTTCACCCAGATGAGAGGCCTATATTTGTGACACTTTATTAGAAAGAGAGACTGCATGGCAGAAAATGAGGGCAAGTACAGCCAAGATAAGTGATTATCATCTCTTCATTCCCCTAACTAAAAATCTGAATATACTGCAGACTCCTTGGCAGTTATGCATGTTAAGTAACAAAATATTGAACAAAGGACCATGGCAAGAAATAAAGGACACCATTTCTAGGTGAGCCTTAAAATCTTCCACACATAATTCTATCTAGTTTTTTAGCTACCATTATATTATCCCATTTCCAGTCATCTCCTAGTGACTGCATCTATCATTCTATTATCTATTTTTATGAGTTTGACAATTTTAGAAACTTAATTTTAGTGGAATCATGTATTTACACTTTTGCAGCCAGCTTATTTTACTGAAAACAATGGTTTCAAGAATATCTATATTTCCCTATATTGCAGGATTTCTTCTTTTTCACAGTGGAATAATATTTTATTGTATGTATATATCATTTTTTAAAATCCATTTATCCAATAATGACTATTTTGATTGCTTTCACATTTTGGATACTTTATATTGTAATGACCATGGGTATGCTAATATTTCATCAAGATTGTATTTTCATTTTTTAAAAAAGTGAAAAGTGAGATTGCTAATTTTTAATGTGATTTTTTTTAAGTTTTTTTAAGTTTTTTTTGTTTTGTTTTGTTTTGTTTTGTTTTGCTGTAAGACACATGTGCTTGCCAGAGACATAGAGAAAAACAGAGAGAGAGAAAGTGAGAAACTGCCTTTTCAGGGGGGATGGCCTTGCCACAATCCCTTCTTCATTCTCCTCTTAGGATCTTGTGCATCTACACATGCACGCCTGGGTTGAGTTTTAAGTCACCATGTCCAGGACTAGAACCATGGTCAACCATGTGGAAATCCAGCACATTAACCACTATGCCACCTGCCGGCTCCATGATAGTTCTGTATTTGTGTTGAATCATTCATCATATTGTTTTATTTAAGGGCTGTGCCAATATGCATTTCCACCAAAAGTGTGCAAGGACTCTGATCTCTGATCTCTCCACTACCTTACCAATGCTTGGTTTCTTTAGTTTAAAGGACATTTTATAAAATTCAACACCCTTTCATGGTACTATTCTCAACAAACTAAAAGGAAATCACCTCGACTTAATAAAGGCCATGTATGAAAAACTCATATCTAACATCATTATAAATGAGGACAAACTAATATCATTTCCACTATCAAGACTAGCACATCAACTGTGCAACTTCTATTCAATAGAGTACAGACATCCTAGTGAGAGCAATTAAGAAAGAAAAAGAATCAAGAAATCCAAATCACAATGGGAAAAAAGGTAGAATTATCCCTGTTTGCAAATGACAGGATCTTATATATACAAAATCCTAAATCTTCTATGAAATTTTACTCAGAGTAATCATAAAAAAAATCAGCAAAGGTTTAGAAAACAAAATGAACATGCATTCATTTCTATACATTAGTAATGCAGTACATAAAAAGAAAATTCAGGAAGCAATTCTATTAGCAATAGCACCCAAAATAATAAAATACCTAAAAATGAACTTAACTAAGGAATAAGAGACTTGGATTCTGAAAACTGCAAAACATTGATGAGATTTGAGAGAAATTAGGAAGTTGCAAAAACAAATGCAATACATCTCATATTCATGACTTGGAAGAATCAATATTATTAAAATATATTTATCATTACTTAAAGTGGCCTACAGATTCAGTGCAATCCCTATCAACATCCCAGTTGCACTTCTTTCAGAAATAGAGAAAAACATTGTGCAATTCATTTTGACTCACAAAACTCAATAGCCAAAGTAATTGTGAAAGAGAAGAACAAGGCAGGTGGCCTAGTCCTTCTTGATTTCAATATGTTTTACAGAGCTATGGTCAATAAAACTATATTGTATTGGCATAAAGTCAGACATATGGGACAAAGGAAAAGTATAGAGGACTTATAAATAAATACATGTGTATTTTTTATCTGATATTAAAAAAGGTGTCAAGAATACACAATGTGAAAAGGAAAATCTCTTCAATAAGTATGATAGGAAAATGTACCCACATGCAAAAAAATAAAATTCGATCCTATCTTTCACTGTGCATAAAAATCAACCATCAATGCCTATTTCTCTGTCTTGCAAATGTTCAGTGGTGGTGGGGTACGCTCAGGAATTCAAACCTCACATTAGTGAGGATTAGTATAGTAAGCTATTCACAAGTGCTAAGACTTGGAACCAGCACAAATGGCTCTGTATGGAAAAGGATTGAGAAATTGTGACACATATACTCTATGGAATACTATTCAGCCATAAAAAACAACAAAACCCTGGCTTTTGACAAAAAGTGGAAGACTATGGAAGATTTAATGCTGAGTGAAGCAAGCCAGGTTATGAAGGAGAGACACTGTATGTCCCCACTTAATACATACCGACTGTCTGCACTCTGTAACTGAAACTGACTGACCTAAGGTTGTACAAACATAAGAGATGGGGGTTAGTGCCAGAAGGGGAGTGTGTGAAGAGGAACCTAAGGAAGGACATTTGGAGGAGGGATACGGATTGACGGGATGGGGAGGTGTGGTGTTATTGGTGGAAGATATTCTGATCAACTGGACTGGGGAGAAATGTTCACATATTGAAATGCTCACTTTGTAAACTAAATAATATGACTGAATGTATATAATAAATTAAAATAAAGAAAAGTGAATAAAAAAAAGAAAAAAAAAATAGACTTGTACATTTGTCTTCAGCTTCATGCATTGCTCCCAAGAAGTCAGTTAAGAAGATGTGGCAACTGGAAAAAAAATGTGGAAGAGAAAAAGAAAGTGTCACAAAGAACAAATGTTCTTATTTAACCTTTCAACTGAAATTTTCATCATGTTCTTTGAGAGGTGATAGATCTTTTAAGCTCTAAAACTGGAAAGAAAGAAGAAGAATATTGACTCAAAGACATTCTCTGGGTCACTCAGAACAAATATTTCAACTTCATACTGTTCAGTTTTCTCACTTATAACATTTTTATATCAGTATTGGTTGTCTCCTAGGATGGAAGAATTGAATAAGATAGGGGATGTGAAACAGAAACTGATAACTTTGTAATCTGCCATCAACATATGCTAAGAGATTTGGGATGATCATTATAATAGAGAAAGTTAAATGATCTAGTTAACAAAATAAATATTCTATGCCAACCTGGCTACTGGTCTTCAAAGTACTCTCAGAAAATTTCTAGTTCTTTCCATTCATGGCTTGTGTTGATCTCTAAGGCATAATTTTTTGGAACCCCAAAGTGAAGTATAAGAATCTCTAGAGATGGATTGTATGTTGTCTTGTCTTACGTTTTTCTACAAAATCCATTATGAAACACAATTTAAATGAGAACTCTCTGACCTCTTCTGTCCAAACTGCCTGTGGGAATTTTATCCATTTACAAAAAGAGAGCTATAGTTTATAGGTAAGTTCTCTGTGAATTAGGGATTGTAGCGATGAACAAATATGTTGCAGCTGTGCTAGGAGAGTGAGATTAAAGATTAAGGGAAATCCTTGATTTCTCCTAGTACTTTTAATGTATGTAGTCACCTCTTCTTTAAAAGAGTAGTCAACCATGAATTGACCACTGAGTGTACATCATTTCTAAAAAGAAAATTTTGACACTCCAGTGTCTTCTTCTGCAGGTTAAGTATTGCACATAATATATTAAACTTTATTTGTAGATTGACCTTTCTGCATTTCACCAGTTATTTACCATAATGCCATTGAAGGTTCTCAAAACCAAGTGGTGGTATTGCACAATCTCAATGTATCAATTTCAAGACCCCTGTGGACATTTTCTATGTCTGAAAATAACATGAAAAAAGGAACTAATCTTAAACAGAGAAGAAAGAACTGCAATACTTTTGTACAGAATTAATAAAATATATTTATAAAAAGTTAAAAAAATTGTAACGTTTTTGGCTTACTAATTCTTTATATTGGATATTAATTTTGTTGTTACATACATAACAGTGGAGATAAACTACAAAAATTTAGTATTATTTAATGAAATACTGGTTTATAGTTGTCAATTTCTGAATTCAGATCAAGAGTAAAAGAATATGATAAAATGAACTGCCCCAAAGCACATATGCATATATTTATTTTGAAGTTCATGTTAATTTAAAAAACAGTTCAAGTGCATTTGCATGGGTGAATACATACACTGCTAGTGAAATTTTTGATGAGTAAAGAAGAAAAGTGAAAATAATTGTTCAAATGGTTAACAATGCAGGTAATAAGTAGACTTCTTAGACTATTACGACTGCATACAATTTTGTCATTGCATCTTTATGACCTTGAGTTGCAAATAAATGCAAAATCTGGAGATATGTTAGCTTATAGTTGGCAATGTGTCATATTTTTCATAAAGAGAAAATACTGAGTTTTTTCAAGAAGAAAATCTTCAATAATTTCATAAAAATAGTTAGGCTTCTTTAATCATATCTTGGCTAGAAACAACAGCATGATGAAATCTAGTATCCAGTCACCCGAAACATATGTATATAATAATTATATTTTATATTTTAATTATATTTTATGCACAACTACAAAATCTGTGGTGGTTTTGGGAGATGGCCAGGCAATGAGAGGTCATGTAATGAAGAGTGCTTTAGAGAGCTACCACATCACTGGGAGCCCAAACATTGCATTCAGAAGTCCAACCTCTGCTAAAATAGTCACCAAAACACAGCAAACACAGCTATCACAAAAAACATTTTTAAAAGATTAAATAGTTAAGGGGTATCTAATCTCTAAAGCCTACTTTTTTAATACGCAAATAAAAATCTTACTACTACATGTTTCTTTGTTCTCTATTATATTCAAATGTGAGTTAATTAAGGTTTCTCTGATTATTTTAGATTATGATATTACTTACAAGTATTACTTAAAGATAATATGAATCAAAATCATGTTTTAAAGACCCCAGGAGATTGTGTTTATCCATCCGTCACCAGTGATAAATGAAATTCAATAACTAAGTAATTATTGAAAAATGTCAGCATAGCTTTCTTCATATATAAAAATTAGCTGGGTTTGTTAGAGACTACTGTTTTCCAAATAGAGAGGCAAAGTATTAATGGAACAAATAAATGTGGTATTATCTGTTGAAGATATTTTATATTTTTATCAACTGCACTAGGGAGAAAAGTTCACCTGTTGAAATGTTCATTTTGTAAGCTAAATAATGTGATTGAACGTATAAAAGAAAGTGAAATAAAAAAAATGTGAAAAAAATGATAATGGAACCAGCAGATAGTGTACTGGTTAAGGTGCTGGACTCTTACATGGTCGATTTGCAGTTCAAGTCCTGGACACGGCAACTTGAAAAATTACACTGGGCATGTGGGTGTGCATACCCAAAGACCCAAAAGAAGAATGGAAGAGAAAGGATTGTGGTACAGTCATCCCCCCCTAGGGTACAGTTTCCCACTTTCACTATGTCTTTCTGGCAAATATCCTACAGTTAAAAATAATAATAATAATAAATAAAATAAAATAAAAAACTCTAAAAAATAAAAATTGATCCTTCTGATTTCCTTAGAATGTCACATATTATCCGTGGACAATTTTGACTTCAGTAATGTCAAAACAGAAACATAAAGGTAAGTATGTGTCATCAATTGTGGGTTTTCTGCAACTTATTTAGAGACATAGAAGATAGCAGACAGACCGTGTAGAGAGAGATATAAGAGAGATAAAAATCAAAGAGTACAGAAGTTTGTATGAGTCTCCACATTTAGAACATTTGGGGAACTAATAATGGAAGAGAATGAATGACCTCAAAAATGCAGAATATCAACATTCACTGATCTATATCCCATAAAATTTTCATTAATATATTCTGAGCCCAAAGTAATGTTCTATGGACTTAGCAGTAGAGGGAATAAACACAGACACACTCACATGCAAGAACATAGCACTGTGATTGCTAAGACTTATCAAATTCCAGAGCCAAGAGATAGTGAAATGGTTACATTTTTGGACTCCTATGTGGTCCACCACAGTTAAAGTCCTGGACTTACTGGCCTAAAACTCACGCTGGCATTTGCATATGCATGCACAAAATCCTGGGAGGAGAATGGAGGAGAAGGGATTGTGGCATAATCATCCCCCTGGGGGTGATTTCTTGCTTTCTGTCTCTCTGTTTCTCTCTATTTCTTTAGAGAGTATGTGTGCCCTATGGCAAAAATATGTCTAAAACAAAAAAAGGAAAAAAAAAAGTAAGACTTACCAAATTCCACAAAAATAGACTAATTATTATTCTAATATATCAATCACTTTTTTTTTTTGAGAGGTTTTTGCTATAGGGCGCATGCACTCACCTGAAAGACAGAGAGAGACAGAGATACAGAAAGCGAGAATCACCACCTTGGGGGCATGGTCACACCACAATCCCTTCTCCTTAATTCTCCTCTCAGGATCTCGAGCACACATGCACACATGCCCAGCATGAATTTAAGCCACCGGGTCTGGGGCTAGACAGTAGTCAACTACATGGGAGTCCAGCAATGTAGCCATTATGCCAACTGCTGGTCCCTTGATCACTGTTTTTCGAGTACCTAGTTCAGTGCACAACGCACAGCAGATCCTTAATAAATAATTGTAGGATAAGTGAATAAAATACTTAATAAAAGACAGCTGATGAAATTACCATAATACTTCTGTAGATGCAATAAAACATTATGAAATGATAAATATAGGGAGAAGACATGAAGCAATGTGATTTAAAAAGGTCTTAAAAGGTAGATAAATAAAAGTAAGGAATAACTTAGCCAACATTTGCAGCAAAGTAGTAAATTTGGTGAACAGTGGCAAAATTGTAACAATTATAATATTCATTCAAGAGTAAGAAGAAAACAAAGCTTTAAAGACGAGTTGAGAGTGGAACAAGATTGATTCTTTAAATGAGAAAATATTCTTCATTTCTTGGGTAATTTGGAGTCTCTGAATGCTTTGGAATGGAGAGCCAAGAATTTTAGGAATGGAGAGATCAGAGGCAGATGCTGACTGGCTTGTTGATTCTTCTCAACTCCTTTCATGTAAGCAGGTTTCTGTCAGGTAGGATACATAGAGGAGTGTCTGGATATGATTCTTATAGTTGACATCAATATAGCGTGAAAAGTTACAGAAATGGCTGCATTTCTCAATTAAACCAAAGGTGTCACACTGCTAATTCTGGAATGAGGAGCAGATCAAGTTGAAGTGATGGTAGTTAATTGTTATCGATTGGCGTGTAACAGCATTAGTAAATTCCAGAGGGTCTGGCCATTAGTGAGGTATAAAATGATCCAGTGACAACTTCAATTGCTTTTAGATAAAAAGGAATAAAAATTCTGAGGAAGCTAAGGAGATTTAAGATGCTTAGGAGAACTGAAGTTCTTCCCTTGATTAAGTTTAACTACCTCTGGCAAAGGGAGACTGATGAACCCGTATGGACTGGAAACAGGATGGAAACTGCTCAACCAAACTTTCTGTGACAGTGGAAATGATTTCCATGTGCTATTCTACGAGGTATTCAGTAGTTTCATATGGTCGTTGAGCCCCTGACAAATGATTCATGGAAGTGAAAAATAATTTTTAAATTGTATTTATCTTTGTGTGTGTGTGTGTGTGTGTGTGTGTGTGTGTGTGTGTGTGTGTGTGTAAGAATTCTTTCACTTTTCAAGGGAGAAAAGAAGCCAAATGTGGAGAGTTGCATTGGCCCTGAAAGAGAGGGACATGGAGCTTCTACTGGGACTTCAGAAAAGGGGGCCTAAGGTTGAGTAATTAGGGTCATCTTTGGACAAGATGCATCCAATCTCTTGCATAATCTCTGGACTATTTCATGGAATTATCTGGTTGTCATATGTGATGCCTTTGATCCACCATAAATTTGGAGGTTTGTTGACATTTCAATGTCAGCAAGAGATAGGTCTCAATTTCCATATCTGTGAGTAGAGACTTAGAAAAACAAAACCCAGCCATTTGTTGTGAGGTCAAGGAGGAGTTAGTTAGCCTGGGAAGAAAAAGGATATTTATCTTGAATTCACTTTATATCTTTGATTTATCATAACTTCATTTAAATGTTAATAGCCTGGTGGTTATACATTTGGACAGCAGAGTCTTCTCTAATCAGGAAGAGCAAAATTGGGAAAATTTCACATGACTGTTTTGGTCAAGATGACTAGGAAATGCTACAGTTAAAAAATAAGTAAGTAGGGGCCAGCAGATGATGTAATGGTTACATTGGTGGACTCTCATTCCACATAGTCGACCACAGTTCAAACCTGGACTCCGTGGCTTAAAACTCATGCTGGGTGCATGTGCATGCATGCCCAAAATTCTGAGAGGAAAACGGAGGAGAAGGAATTGTGGTGTGGCCATCCCTCTTGGGGGGTGATTTCTCACTTTCTGTCTCTCTTTCTCTCTTTGTCCTTCCAGCAAGCACACCCTATGTCAAAAATCTCTTAAAAGAAAAAAAAATGTGAGTGAATAAATAAATAAATAAACTCTAGAGTTCCACTGGCTTGTAACAACAGAAGTTTTTATCTCCCATTTACACTGAGTTTTCCAGGTCAGTTTTAAGCTCAGATTCAGGTTTCACAGTAATCTGTCCAGAACATCTCTTTGTTCTATAAGGAAAGAATAAAGAGAAGCTTATAAAGTACATGGTCTAGTGATTCTTAAGACTTCTAATTATTACTGACACATCATTTCTGGTCAAATATATATATTTTCATTGTGTGTGTGTGTGTGTGTGTGTGCGCGCGTGTGTGTGTATACACACATTTTTTTTTTCAAGCCAGTCATGTGGCTTCTTCTGAGAGCTCATCCACTCTTAAATATTGATACCCATGAAATACGGCATGTGACGGTCTTTTCTAGTACCATCCTCCTCTCGTTGTTCATATGATCATATCCTTTTCATTCTTTCTTTTTTTTTTTTTTTTTTTTAAAGATTCTTTCTTTTTTCCATGAGTATGAGAGAGAGAGAGCACTCCAACAGGGTCCTGATGCCATGATCTTCCTACAGCCTCATCTTGCCCTAGACCACAGTCTCAAATGCCCGGCACATTCAGGGAGGTCTTTGGATGTGGAGTAGGAACTCCCTCACATGGGTCAGCCTGCAGTGTGTTGAATTACCTGCACCACAATCTACTCTGGCATTCTTTAAATCTTCGTTTAAGTATTACTTCCTCAGAGAGAACTCCAATAGCCTAGATTAAATTAGTAAACCTTTAAACTTTGTAGCGTAAGATAAATTACCACCCTAATAGTATATATTCTTTTTTTTTTATTATTCATTTACTTTAATTTGACCAGAGAGAGACACACACACACACAGAGAAGGAAAGTGAGAAAGCAAGCCACCAGGTCCGATATTCAAACCGCAGTCTGCCATGTGGGAGTGTCCAGCACTTTAACTACCATGTCACCCACCGTTCCCATAGAATATTTTCTAATGAAACAAGTAGATATAGCATTAGCTACACTCACACAAGCCCATATAATTTTTTCCCCTTTTAAGTTTTCAAGTTTCTCTGTAAGAGGTACCAAGGCCCTTTCAGCATATATTTTATTTTCCTATAATACTGTAAAGTCCTAGTAGATATGGTTATTTAGAAAGAAGAGGTCCAGGTCTAAAGGTAGTCAATGGAAAAGAAGAAAGAGAAGGCAGGACTTTATCTTAGTCTGTTATTACATTGATAAATACGTTCACCTGAGACTGGATAATTTTTAAAGAATAAAGGTTGATTTTTCTCATAAATTATGATGACTGAAAAGTTGAAAAGCCTTGGGCCAGCACCTGGTCCATCACAACACAGTTGACAGAAGCCAGAGGTGAAAAGGTATATGCAATGAAAGAGTGACCTATCTGCAGGCATCACTTATAGCATGCGACCTAAATCTTTCCTGACGTGGTAGAGTAAGAACTCACTCCTTCCTATGACACAGAATTAATTTATCTATGAGAACAGCACCCTATGATGTAAACAGTTCGCAGTATGTCCCACCTCTTGAAGGTTTCTTTGCCTTTCAACATCATTATATTGAGGACTACGTTTCTAGAACATTAGCCTTTGGGGGACACACCATAGCATATTTTTAACTAGAAGGTAGAATAGGTACAGAGATAGGTTGTACTAGGTTATCACAGATTAAAATATCAGTGAACAAGGACAATGCCTCAGTTATGTAGGTAAAAGTAAAGTAAATTAGTTGATTGATTGACACAGGTCATATAAAGCTGACTTAAAGAAGTATTAGTGGTACAGAAAATGTTTCATTATTCTAAATTTCCACATGAATAAAATAAACATATTTCTAAAATAATCATTAAAAAAATCAGTAGCCAATTATCTAAGTGTCTTCAGACAGATATGTTGAACATACTTAGGTATATACTTAGGTTTTTATAGCTGAAGAATATTGCTCAACAGTTTTGGGTGTTTTCAAAGATAGAGATACAACTTTAAACAATGAATTCTTGTTTTCTGCAAAGGGTATTCAATTGTACTGCATCTCACTAGTTGCATTGTAAAAATATATTACTTTATCATATCATTACATTAAGAGATTTGTTTCAGGGCTAGCAGGTGGCATGGTGGTTGGGGGCTCTGGACTCCCACATAGCTGACAGGGGTTTAAGTCTGGACCAGGAGGCTTGCTTTCTCACTTTTCCCTTCTCTCTTGCTCTCTCTCTCACTTTCTCTTTCTCTCTTTCTCATTCTGTCCTTCTCTGATTAAATTAAAATAAATAAATAAGTAAAGTTAAAAAAAATAATTCTTTTTAAAAATTTTGTTTCATGTGCCAGCAGGTGGCATGATGGTTAAGGGAGCTGGAATCCCACATGACTGACTGAGGTTCAAGTTCCAGACCTGGAAGCTTGCTTTCTCACTTTCCTCTCTCTCTCTATCTCTGTCTGTCTGTCTGTCTGTCTCTCTCTCTCTCATTCTGTCCTCTAGTCAAATGAAAATAAAATAATAAAATAAATAAATTGGTCCAGCCACTGTGGAGAGTGACATGGAGGTTCCTCAAAGACCTTCAAACAGAACCACCATATGATCCAGCAATTCCACTCTTAGGGTAGCTACCCAAAGGGCAGGCTAGTGCTCAGTTAGAAAAGCCAGCAGTTAGTGTAATGGCTATGTCGCTGGACTCCCACGTAGTTGACCGAGGTTCACGTCCCAGACCCGGTGGCTTAAAACTCACGCTGGGTGCGTGTGCATGTGTGCCCAAGATCCTGAGAGGAGAATGGAGGAGAAGGGATTGTGGTGTGGCCATCCCCCCTGGGGGGTGATTTTTCGCTTTCTGTATCTCTGTCTCTCTTTGTCTGGCGAGCGCACACGCCCTATAGCAAAAACCTCTACAAAAAAAAAAATAGCGCTTGCACAACCATTTTTATTACAGCATTATTCACGATTGCTAAGACATGGAGCCAACCCAAATGTCCACAAACAAATGAATGGATTGAACAATTATGGCACATATACTCCATAGAATACTATTCATCCATCAAAAATAAGGCCCTGCAATTTGGCAGAAAGTGGATGAATATGGATCATATGTTGCTGAGTGAAGAAAGTCAGGCTATGAAAGAGACATATTGCATGTCTCCACTTAACATATAACAACTGTCCACACTCAATGGTTGAGACTGAAAGACTGGAGAACATAAAAGTATTAAAAATTGAAATGGACACTAGAGACAAAGTGGAAAGAGAGTTTGGAAGGGGAAGTACATAGAAAAGGAAACTTAGGGGGGAATAATGGACAGGTAAGACACTTGTGGGACACAGATAAGGTTTTTTATCTGTTGACAAGATGTGTATAATAGTCTCAAATGGGCTGAATTGAGATGTATGTCATGTTGGGTAAAGTCTCTTCACAATCTAAATGATGTATAGTGATTTAACGTATGAATAATAATTTTTAAAAATAATAAAAATTATGACAGAAAAGAGATTTGTTTCCATAAGAATTTCTAGTTACATTTTCATAAATATTTTGTATACTGATTTTTTCTAATGTTGATGATAATCATTGCTTGGATTGTTCAAATTTATCTGTATCATTATTCATTCAATCATTCAAACAGACTAAAAACATGGCAATGACAGAAATGAACATAGTGACTTAAATATAGAAAATTTCTCTACAAAATTAATATTTAGTCAAGAACACATGCTTACACATGCATGCAAGAAGCAGAGAGAGACAGCACATTCAAAAATGGGTCCTAGTCACGCCACAATCCTTTCTCCTCTAATTCTTTATCCCAGCAGTATTGACCCAGCACTCATGAATGCATCCAGCATGTTTTTAAAGTTGACTTGAATGCTGGTTGGCTGGATCCAGTTTCCTCCGTACAGAGGCTTACTACTGCATGATGAGGCCTACCTAGAAATTGATCCGGAAACTGATAGCTAAATTATGAGAATTTATCAGCTATGCTAAGAATCTGTAGCGAGGGATAGGTCTTCCAGCCTTGGGACAAGTAAGAACAAAGAGTTGCAATCAGACAAGCACTGAGCATGTCTTCAGAGTAAAGTAAAACCATGCTGTCTGTAAGAAATTTAGTGAGCTAGATACTGGATAAAGTCAGAGAAGGGGCAGATGCTAAACTACGATGAGAATTTTAGGGCTCGAAAGGAGCTTCCCTGAGTGTCAAGCACAGAGGGCACATGATCTAATCTTGTGTAACTGTAATCAGACTGTTTTGATTAGAATGGCTTGATGCTTGGATTACACAAGCAGAAAACACAATTGGGAGAAGGTCAAAGTTATACAACCTGTCACTACCTGAGCAAGTGATGATTAAGCCACTGAATCTCTGTAGGCTTCATTTGTCTCATAGATTAAGTAAATATATACATGGTAAGATATTTGGATTAACTTTCTATCACTGACATTGACAAATTACGTTTCTTTTGGGGGGGGTTTAAAAACTCCATTTTGGGGGTCATTAAAAACTCCACATATACACATAAATGCTTTATTTGTTTGTGTTGACAGAAGTAAGACTTATTGATCAGTGTGATTAAGGAAGGGGCAGCACAGTGCTGACCTTAATGAGTGCAAGGCTTGTCCCTTGTCTATGGGACCATGCTTGGGGATGTATATAACACCACAGTCATCCGTGCTGCTCAGCCACCATGTCTTTAAATTTATCCAAATAAAACTTGGTCCCACTTCTTTGAGATATGGATCTTCTTGTGGCCAGGGAACTCCAACTTGGCCCTGTGCAGGGCCTCCATCACATGTTCCAAGTTCTGCAGATTGGTGTGGATGGACAGATAATCAAGCCAGTGTGGACCCTGGCAGCCAGTGTGGACCCTGGCCACCATGCCCTGGGGCCTTCCAAAGGCAACACTCATGCTTGTCTGGAGCCTGTCAGCCCTAGTACAGAAGAGCATCTTGTTGATGCAGATGGCATGGAATGTGTGTAGCTGCACTCGAATATGAATGCCACCTTTACCACAACTTTTCACCACCTACTTGGTTGCAGGAATATAGGCAGCCTCCATGTTCTGTGAGGAGAGCTGCTCATATTCGTCTGACACCATGTGGCCACAGAGTGGAATTTCATCCACTTTTCCCTTCTTCCGCCTCAGGTCAAAGATGTGGATCTTGGCATCTGGGACATCTTTGACAGAAGCACTACTTTCGGTAAGTGGTTTGATCTTACAGTATTGGTAAGGGTGGGTGGGGCTGCAGCCCAAGGTTGAAACCAGGATTTTTCATGGTGCACTGGAGGCAAAGAACCACGAAAGTTTTATCATGAAGTTTGGAGGTCAGAATTCTAAAACAGGTGTAATGTATTCACAGGGTTGAGGTCCTACCTACGGATTTCAGGATGGGATATGCTCATTTAAGCTGGCATCATTCAGTTCCTTGTGATTGTAGAACTGAAATTGCGATTTCTTTGTTGGCTGTCAGCCGAGGACTATTCTCAGCTTTTGCAGACCACCCATATTCATTGACTACCAGCCTCCTTCTTTCATCTTCAAAGCCAGTCACATTGGGAGGGTTTATCTCATGCTTCAGATTTCTCTTGTCTCTTCTTCCATTAGTACATCTTATTGACCCAGACTCACTCTTCCCTTTTTCTAAAATTGTTTTATTTATGTAATTTTATTTGTTCATTATTATTATTCTCAACTTGACCAAACAGAGAGACAGAGAGAGAGAGAAAGAAAGGGAAAGTGAGAAAGCAAGCCACCATATTCAGGACTCAAACCACCAGATCCAGGACTCAAACCACAGGTAACCATGTGGGAATCCAGCACCTTAACCACTTCATCTTCTGGTCTCATCTCTCTTCCCCTTTTAGACATGTATTAGTCCATTGAGTCAACTCAGGGAATTCAGGGTAATCTTCTTGTTATGTACTAGAACAGTTGATTAATATTCTTAAATCAACCTGAACCTTAATTATTTTTGACATGTAATGTAACATACTCAAAGGTTTGTAGGTTTAAGATCAGGGTATCTAGGGGTGAACAGGGAAGGCATTCTTCTTTTACCACAAATTTATCTTTGTTCCATTTTAAATTTTATTTATTTATTATTAGTACTAATCTGCTACAGGGTGTGTACTTTCACCACAGAGAGACAGAGAAAGAGTAGGAAAGTGAGAAAGTAAGATTTAGGTCTGACTCAAACTGCAGTTAGCTGTGTGGATATCCACCGCCTTACGCATCCCACGGCCTGCCAGTCCTCTTTTTGTTTTGTTTTTTCGTTTTCACTATAGAGCATGTGTGCTCATTGGACACAGAGAACAGAAAGTGAGACAGAGGGAGAGTGAATTTACCACCTGCCCTGGCTGGGAATGTCCACACAACAATATCTTCTCCTCCTAGGATTTTAGGTACACACACACACACACACACACACACACACACACGCCCAGGGTGATTTTCAAGCCACCAGATCTAGGACTCGAACTGCAGGGTTGGCCATATGAGCATATTAGTTAAATATTTTTTATTAATTTTTATTATTATTTTTTAATGTTTCCACATTCATTTCTGTGTTTCAACCTCTATGCCACATGCTGGACTTCCATAATTTGACCCTTTTAGGATTTGTTTCTCTTGGGACCAGCAGTTGATGTGATGGCTATGTTGCTGGACTCCCATGTAGTTCACCATGATTCGAGTCCCAGACCCGGTGTCTTAAACTCACCCTGGGCATGTTTGTGTGTGTGCCCAAGACTCTGAGAGGAGACTGGAGGAGAAGGGATTGTGGTGTGGCCATCCCCCCTGGGGGGCAATTTCTTGCTTTCTGTCTCTCTGTCTCTCTGTCTTTCTGGTGAGCACATGTGTACTATAGCAAACACGCTCAAAAAAAAAATATTTGTTCTCCTACAAAGAAACACATTTGCTTTATCTGCAAGTATTTGATCTTGACTTGTCAGAAAATCCATTGGGCATTAAATTAGGTATTGCTTATATATATATGCAGAGAGAGAGAGAGAGAATCAGTGGAATGGTGCTTAAAGCAGCTGGATCCCACAAGGCCCACTGCTCAGTTTGAGTCTCAAACTCAGAGACTTGAAAAGCATGCCCCTGTGTGCATGTGCCCCCCTAAATTTTAAAAGAAGGGATTATTGAGAAGAAAGGATTGTGGCATAGTTATCCCTCATGAGGGTGTTTGCTCACCCCAGCTCCTCCATCACTTTTCAGTGAGTGCATGTGCCCTTCAGCTAAAAATTAAAATACATGCTTGTACATAAAAAATTATTTAGTGTAAAATGAAGTAAATCATTTATGCAAAAGGTATGGTTTGCTTTATCCTAAAATTTTGTCATCCATTTCATGCACACAGAAATGCATAAATTCATATGCACATATACCTAAATTCTTTGGGTTAAAATGAAATCATATTTCAAACAAACAAAAAAAAAAGAAGAAGGAGGGAAGACAAAGAGTAAGAAAAAGAGTTGAAGAGAGATTGATGACTCAAATTATTTTGCTCTATATGTGGAATTTGCTACTTCAAAACCATCATTGTGAGATATGCATGTTGGCCTTTAAAATAAATTGGGTTTTCTTAGAACTAGTCAGTGTTCTGATGATGTTTTATGAAACACATTTTTAATTATGAGGCATCATTCACTTTTCAGAGTATTAGTTCATTTTTTAAAAAAAAATTAAAATATCTCCACCACTCATTTCTGTGTTGCAATTTGTTTTTGTAAAACATTTTATTAAGTCCATATATTTTTCTGGTGTATCTACAACAATTTAATTAAGAATGACATGGATTTAAACCAAAAGAATGAATAAGAAAACAATTTTTGTATACAGGCCATTTTAATGCCCTTTTCTGTAAAGGCAATCAGTATATTATGTTCCCTGTGATCAACAGCCCTCCCCAGTAAGCTATGTAAAAGGAGTATAAATGCTAATGCATTGTGATCTTATTTTTGTTCAACTGCAGGACATAGCATTATCAAAATAGGATGCTCTTCTGGCACGAACTCATTAGTTACTATTTCTTATTCTCATGACCTTTGGGAAAGTAAATATTATCATAAAGCCCAATCACGTAATGCACATCCCCAAATGAACAAGGAAAATTGCCATGCATTTGTATTCTTCAACCTCTGGAATCGGATTAGAGTCCTTGGGGCTTGAGTGTCACCCAGCTCCGACCACATATTCTGCCCTTTACATTGAGCCAAACTGTAACTCATGCAGTTATTTTTATTGTTGCTTGTTCTCTGGTTTGGGTGACAACTTAATATCCTACAGTCGTATCCAGCTATAAAAATGGTACACATGAGTGGTCACAGGCAGTAAAGGAAGCCCTTGTACTTTCTGATTGCTACAAGAAAATCATTCTTGCAGTTTGTAACAGAAATAAATGAATAAATGAGGGAGGGAGGAAATAAATAAATAAATAAATATGCACAGCAGCTTAGGCCTTGATGAAATGTTAGTAGAAAATCAAATGGAAAGCTTTTTACAATTTTTACCATACACACAGAGTAAGTGCTCTGATAGACGGATCAGAGGGCAGGATATTTGCTGCATCTATCACTCACAGCAGTTTTAATATTACCCATGGTTTGATTGCAAACATACCAGAGCAACCGTAAAATATTCCCCATGTTTAGGGGTTAATTATCATAATGGTTCTTAGACTGTGGTTTACATTTTAATAGTAATCACAGTCTATTTGTTATCTGCCTTATTTGAATAACCACCAAATACTATATAAACAACTCTGCTTTCTCCTCAATGTACCTAAAATTTTCAAAACATATTTTAATATGACACTAGCTAAATTTCTTAACTTCATCAGAAAAACATTTGTGACAATACACACACACACACACACACACTTTTTTTTTTCTTCTTTTTTTTTTAATCAGAGCAAGAATATTAAAGAAACCATTGTGTTTTCAGGGACAGCTAATGTAAGCTTCAGTCACAGGATAGATTTTAAAAAGTTCTAGATCAATATTCTTTGTATTTATCCACTACCTGTGTCAGCTGCTACCACTGTATTTTAGGCCTTCATTTTTTCTCGGGCTCATGCATAGCTTTAGTTTACCAATGGTTTCCTTACAGTCACACTTACCCCTGATGTCCAGTTGTCACCTTCCACTTAGCATACAAGTTATCTGGTTGTCCACTTGCTTTCCAATCTCTGACTTCAGTTGCCAGCAGAATAAAAGTCATATCCCTTTGCTAGACACTGAAACTCTTCTAGGCCCTGGGTTATTTTCAATTTGAAAATTTATTTTCCTCTAACACATTGCACACACGTCTGCACATTTTTTTTTTTTGAGAGGTTTTTGCTATAGGGCATGTGCACTCGCCAGACAGACAGAGAGAGACAGAGAGACAGAAAGTGAGAAATCACCCCCCCAGGGGAGATGGCCATGTCGCAATCCCTTCTCCTCTATTCTCCTCTCGGGATCTTGGGCACACATGCACACGCACCCGGCATGAGTTTAAGCCACCGGGTCGGGGACTCGAACCACGGTCGACTACATGGGAGTCCAGCGACATAGCCATTACGTTAACTGCTGGTCCCGAGCTCTGCACATTCTTTATCTTTGGAATAAACAACTATGATACACAATTTTGCACCAATTTTGTGTTCTCTCCCTTTACTCACACACTGGAACAGATAACCAGTTTAGGTGAGCTGATAGAGAAACTCTCATCTGTCTTTCTGGTATCTATTTTGATAAACTGTAATTGACTTATATTTTTCCTTCTCCCTATATTTAAAAAAGTAAATTCTGTTGGCCTTCTAGATAAAATAAGACATGAATCAATGAGAAAGTTTATGATGTGTATTCCATGTTTGTTATACATAAAGAAAATAAAAACACTTTATTTTTTATAAAAATGCTTTAAGTGAATGTACACTCTAGGCCAGGAGGGGATTTTTTAACACTGATATATCATCGTCACTTTGAAAAACTACTGTCACATAGTAGATGCTTAATAAAAGTTGTAGAAGTATTACATTAATATGTATCTCTAGGAAGTCTAGTCTGCAAAATTAATCTTGTTGAAGATATTAAAGATCTAAAGTGGTAGCAGAGTTATTGCTCTGAAGAACAAAATTTAATTTTTCATCATAGAAGTTGATGAAACACAATTTAACATAGAAATACAGCGATGGCTAATATTAAAATCATATGGCACAAAGCTAGTTTATGATTAAAGGCTGCAAAGACAGTGTACTAGAACATAAAGTTTGCAAAGATGTAATAACATCAGGAACATTCACTCAAGTTTCTTTGAAAAAAAATGTTCGAAGCTGTGAGTAATTTAGTTATTGCTGTGAAAGACCAAATAAAGAAAAAATGTTCAGTATTGTGCTACAGAAGATGTCCTTAATTTGAAGCAAAAAAAAAAAAAAAAAAAAACCCAGAGAGATAAACAGATGATAGGTTGATGAGAGATAGATGAGAGAGAAAGATGAGGGGAATGATGATTGATAGGGGAATGATGTTAATAACCACTGGAGATCCTTGCTAATAAAATCTTAATGGAAGGTTGTATGTGTATATGAGTACATGTATGTGTGTATATATATATCTGAGAGAGAGAGAGAGAGAGGATTAAGGTCTATTTCATTGAGTATAATAAAGTAGTAAATTATAAATAGTTTTAGGGCCAGCCAGAGGCATGGTGGTGAGGGTGACTGGATCCCACGTGGCCAACTGTGGCCAATTGTGTAGTTTGAATCCAGACATGGAGACTTGAGAAACACCGTGGGCACGTATAAATCAGTGCCCAAATCCTTGAGTCTGGACCTGGAGACTTGAGAAGCATGCTGGACATGTGTACATCAGTGCCCGAAATCTTGAGGAGAGATGTGGAGGAGAAGAGATTGAGGTATAGCCATCCCTGTAGGTAGGGGTGCCTTCTTGTTTCCCTCTCTCTTTGCCTGTCTCTCTCAGGTAAGCTCACATGCCGTCTAGCAAATGAAAATAATAATAATAATAATAGTAATAATGATAATAAAATGTGTTACTCTTGCACCACCGGCTGGTCCAACTTAGTTTTTACTTATTTATTTAGGGAGAGAGATTTTTGCTAAAGGGCATGTGCACTCACTAGAAAGACAGAGAAACAGAAAACAGTAAATCACCTCCGCCTCAGGAGGGCAGCCACACTGCAATCCCTTCTCCTCCATTCTTCTCTCAGGATTCTGGGCATACACACACAGACACCTGGTATGAGTTTCAAGCCATTGAGTCTAGGACTAGGACCATGGTAGGCCATGTGGGAGTCTAGCACCATAACCACTGTGAAACTTGCTGACTGTTTTCTTTTTTCATTTTTATGTATATCTCATCTATGCCTGCAAAATCACACAGGGTAAGCTTGGACTGCAGGATTATTGATTGAGTGCAAAAAGAGCTTGATAATGTTCAACACTGTCAACACTAAGATAATTTTTTTACTCTAACACAAACATACCATGTCAACATTTACTGAAAGCATTTGAATTGGTATTTTGTGATAATGCACTTGTTTCTGTATTTGTTTTTTCAGTTGTTTTATTTAAATCCATCATGCGTTTATACTATTAGAAGGGAGTGCACGAAAATGCTTCTTCAGTGTGTCTTCTCTAAAAAAATGTTATTGAATATGAGACTGTGCTTCCATTTTCTTTTCTTTTCTTTTTTTTTTTTTTGAGAGATTTTTTTGCTTTAGAGCACATGCCTTCACCAGAGAGACAGAGAGATTAAAAAGTGGGAAGTCACTCCCCAGGGTGACAGCCACGACACGACCCCTTCTCCATTCTCCTCTCAGTATATTTGGCAAACATGCACATACACCCAGAGTGACTTTTAAGCCTCCATGTCCAGGACTTGAACCCTGGTCAACTATGTGGCAGTCTAGTGATGCAACTATTACACTATCTGCTGGTCTACAATTTAACTTGCTGTTCTATTTGTCCTGAGCACTTAACGGAATGATTCTAAGTTTTCCTTTTACTCTCTTTGGATATATATTTTTTTAATGTCTCATGGAGTGCATTAACAATCCATTCATTCCCCTGTAGATCTTCCAGCTCAACAGGATGCTCCTTTAAGGAGTAGTTTTAGGAAAATAATATTCATATTCAGGGAGATAATTTTATAAACTAATTGTAGTGAAGGTTCACTATAGGACTTGAATGTTTCAGCAAGTATTTTTCGATTACATAGGTCATACAATATCTTTTTTTTTTTTGAGATGTTTTTGCTATAGGGCGCATGCGCTTGCCAGACAGACAGAGAGAGACAGAGAGATAGAAAGCAAGAAATCACCCCCCAGAGGGGATGGCCAAGCTGCAATCCCTTCTCCTCCATTCTCCTCTTGGGATCTTGGGCACGCACACACATGCGCCTGGCATGAGTTTAAGACATTGGTTCCAGGACTCAAACCGTGGTTGAGCACATGGGAGTCCAGTGATATAGCCATTACGCTAACTGCTGGTCCCCAAATAATATCTTTTTACCAAGAACACTTAGGTTCCACATAATGATCATTGAGTAGAAAAAATAAGATAGTTTGAATTTATAAACTTTGTATACAATTTAAGCAATGTGTTATTATCTAAAATTATACTATTTATAATTTATGTGTTTAGTCTTTGTTTTATCAAGTGTGTAAGATCTAGAAGTCAAAAGTAGTTATGTATGTTGATTTTTTTAAGTAATATCCCAGCTGTAAAATATTTGAGTTTAAACCAAGATGCATAAAGGTTTTACTTACATATGTCCCTTGCCATCACCTATAGTTAGCAAGTTAGTAAAATCCAGATAAAACAGGGCTTCATCCAACCTGTACTCATTTTACTCACAGAGAACACTGTCCATGGAGAAACTTAACTTTCTAGAAATTTCAATAACGCTACTTTGTAGTCAGTAATGATAAAAAGGAACAGAGTAGTAGATTATTTTACTCTGAGATTTATCTAATTTAACACCTAACTTTTAGGAGTAGGAGAATGCAAACATAAGAAAAAAAGAAGACTCATATAAAATCCTGCTTTAAATAAAATATGTGAGATGTATCTCATCACCAGAAGGAGGCATTATTTCAAAGCCTGTTTTATGTATGAAAAAAAGTAGCTTTGTATGGGCACAGCTGGGTACTACTTTATAGTATGTTCATTCTACTCACTGGGGTTTAGGCCTAGGGTTAGATTTGAGTACATGTATAGGTATGTGTCAGCTGTGCTAGCTATTGGATATATTTAGACTAATTAAGTTCAGTGGCAGAACAATTGAATGGGGGCGGGGACGGAAGGCATGGAGGGCAACCGTGGATGCCAGGGACAATGGAGGAGGAAGATGGCGCATAGCAGAGGGTGGGGGATGGGGAATCAGGGATGGCAAGACAAAGGGCAAGGTATGCAGGATTTAAGAATTGGAAAATTATTTGCTGAGAACATGTATGTTGATGTGCTTGATTGAACCAATGCACAGTGTATTTTGGATGGAAAATTCATTGGTGTGTTGTGATGGTGCATAGTGAATTAGTGTAGAAAATAAAAAGAAAAAAAAAAGAAAAAAAGTAGCTTAACAGAAGAATAAGGGTCCAAATGAGAAGATTCAGTTTCACTAATTCATTCATAGTTGATACAGATTTTACTTTAGCTGAAGGATTCAAATGCACATTTAGGAATTTTTATAAAATGTAGAGAAATATACTGTGCTAGCATTTATGGAATATTGGAGGTGACAAAATAACCAAAAAAAATCCTATGTAAACATGTTAACTAATACCAAATAATCATCAACACTTTAAAAGAATATAGTAGAATAATATGAGAGAAAAATCCTTGGCTGACAAAGCACTGAGAAGGAATGTCCTTCCAAGAAAATGATAATTAGACCAACACCTAGAAAATACAAAAAAAAATCAGTCAAGAAAATAAAGGAATAATAATGTTTCAAGAATACTTGAGGAACAATGTGTGTACATTTGTTGACAAAAGTAACAACAGTCTCCAAGATAGGAAAGGGGGTAGGATCCTGATGGGTCATTGGGTCATGACAGTCAAAGGTGAAGGTGGTGTAAGCCATGGTTGGAGACAGGTAGAGAACACATCATGCATTCTCGGTTCATGTCAAACTCCATTTCTCCCCAACTTCCCTCCAAGCAACCGCTGCCAGTGTGAAGGTACTGGATTACTTTGGTTGCCTTAAGCATATTTTCTGGTTCTGTAACATGCAGATAAGAGTTCCCCTCTTAGAAAGGTTATTTTGAGGATCAAACAACACAAGACAAGTGAAAATGACTTGAAAAGTTAAAAATACTGCGACTCAATGGGATTATCACGGCAAGAGACATAACCTGCTTAAAGGATCAATGTCTCCGCGAGGCTTTGATAGACATGTACAAAGAGTAGTTTGTTTTCACCACAATGTCATGATTTTGTTGTAAGTTCACCAGATCATTTGATATCACCAGGGCATTTCATAACTAAGCCTAAAGTAAATGGCAAGGAAATGAAATAGAGTGTGTTGATCATGATAAAAGGTAATATTGATCTTACAGCAGAATGTTCTTCCAAAAAGTTCTCTTACACGCAAAAGGAGCATTGCAATCTCTTGGAATAAGTAAATGTTAACTAAGAAAGCATACTGGGATGTGCCTTTCCTTAAGGCAGTCAACTTAAAGGTCTTTGGAGCACCAGTGAGGGTCAACGATCTGAGAGTGTTTGATACATTTATTTCCCTACCACCCAGGCATAATAACTAAGACTTAGCTACCCAGCAGAGATCACATCTGGAGACTTCTGCATGATCCCTTCAAGCTGGCATTTGCAACTCTGATTCTTCCCAGTCATAGTACTTACATTGATACAAATCTATTTATTTACTTCCTGATTAATTAATTTATCTAATTTGCTAGGAGGCATGTGTGGTAGATGCAGAGACAGAGAGTGAGAGAAAGAAGTCAAAAGCACCCTCTATGGGGGATGGTCATGCCACAATTTTTCTCCTCCCTTCTTTTTTTCAGGATTTGGGGCAAACACATGCATGTTCCTGTGTGATTTCCAAGCTGCTAGGTCCAGAACTTGAACTGCGCAGTAAGCCAAATGAGATCCAGCCATCTTCACCACATCACATGGGGTCCAATGCACATCTCTTTAATGTTTAACCCTTTAACATATTTTTATATAGCTCAGTGAAATAAGTGTTTTCTTTCTGGAAAAATAACATTAACAGGGACAAAGACATTTCAGAAATCTGGGCACTAGAAGCAGTGAGAAATATGGCATCCCAAAGTGCTTAGTGAAAAGCTTACTACTTTAAAATTGTGAGTATAATTTATCCTCATTGCGATTTCGTTACAATGATTTCTTTATATCTCTCGTCATATCAAAAATTTAAGCAGTTTCGAGGGACAAGAAGTTAGCGTAATGGCTATGTAGCTGGACTCCCATGTAGTTGACTGTGGTTCGCGTCTTGGACCTGGTGGCTTAAAACTCACGCCGGGTGCGTGTGCGAGTGTGCCCAAGATCCCGAGAGGAGAATGGAGGAGAAGGGATTGCAGTGTGGCCATCTCCCCTGGGGGGTGAATTCTTGCTTTCTGTCTCTCTGTCTCTCTCTGTCTGTCTGGCGAGCACATGCGCCCTATAGCAAAAACCTCTTCAAAAAAGAAAAAAAAAACAATTTAAGCAGTTTAAAATATCCAAATAATTCTTTATTATACCAGATCATAAACCTTATTTTGGCTACAGAAGATTTGAAAATTTATTGAAAGAGGTGGGTGGGAGAGTATCTGGAGTTATAAAGATCTTTCTTCCTCTCCTGAGTTCTTGGTCTTGAAAATAACAGGCAAGGACAAGTTATTAAAAAATAATTATAATAATAAGTTATCACTATCAATCAAAAATAAACTAAGAGGTCCAGCCACAGGTACAGGTAATAAGACACACCTATGCAATACTAGGGGCTATAAGGGAGGCTCAGGAACAGATCCCAGGTCCATCTGATCATACCAGGCATGACCAGATGTGCCCATAATCCTGGCCAGAAAGTTGGGAAGAAGATCATAGCATAGTAAGACTATGTTAAGAATACCAATCCATCTTGAGACCAGCAGTTGGTGTAATGGCTATGTTGCTGAACTCCCACTTAGTTGACCGCAGTTCAAGTCCTGGACCCGGACACTTAAACTCATGCCAGGTGTATGTGTGTGCCCAAGATCCCAAGAAGAGAATGGAGGAGAATGGATTGCGGTGTGGCCATTCCCCTGGGGGGTGATTTTTCACTTTCTTTCTCTCTGTCTCTCTCTGTCTCTCTGGCAAGTGCATGCACCTTGTACCAAAAACCTCTCCAAAAAAAAATAAAAGAATACCTATCCATCTCTCCCCCACCCCCACACACATATGAGATAAATAAATAAACTTTTAAGAAAATCCTCTAACTGCTATTAAACCACTAAGTTTAAATGTATACTGGAGAATAACCAATGGCCTGATAAAAATAAGAAACAGAGGTACCAGCCTGGTGACACAGTTGGTAGCAAACTGAACTGCAGTTCTAGAAGCCACATGACTGATGGCAGGTTCAGATCCCTGAGCTGGGTGTGTGTGTGTGTGTGTCGACATGCCTGAGATCCTGACAAGCTGGAGGGCCAGGGAAGGGGAATCAAAGTATGAAAAGTCTCCTTTGCAAGCTTCTCTCTCTCTCTTTTTCTCTCACTCTATCTCTTGCATATATAAGCACTCTCTATTGTCAATTATAAAATAAACAAATTTAAAAAGACCAAGTAGTTATTAAACCTAGAAAAGAGCATATATTTAATGTCTTGATGAAGCTTAATATGTTATTTATGTATGTGTATGTGTGTGAGACAGAGAAAGAAAGGGAGAGAGAAGGAAGACACAGGCAAACAACATTAAAATTCCATTTTCCTAAAGTCACTGGGAATACTTTATGGTCTTTCTCATATTCATTTTGAGACTATCTTGTGAAACTTCCTTCACCAGCAGGTAAGATAGGTGACTTTTTCTATTGCCAGGGCTTAATTGGCTTGAGTTTGAGTTTGAAACTAAAATGCTTTTACAGATTCAGTCCCTTTGAAAGTGCTAATCTCAAAAGTGTTTTTTCTTCCTCTTTTTTTTTTTCTTTTGCATGAAAAAAAATCACTCTTCTTTGTGGACAAATACACACTACAATCCATTTTATTTCTGTTGCATTTTCACCATCACTCTTGTTCTTTTAATACTCTAGTTAGGATACCATTTCCAGTAACATGGTCAGCTCAGAGTGAAAAGCCATTCTTGGAAAAGGAAAAAGAATTATACTGAAGTTTTAGAGAAAGTTTTTTTTTTCTTCTCGCTTTCTCTTTTTATTTCAAAACATTGCACTCCAGTATTGCTTTTACATTCGAGGCTAAGTCTGCAACTCAAAAATATTGATTCTTTTATCTGCAAGATGTTTTTGGCTACAGCAGACAGCACGAACGAATAAAAACACACATACTTTCTTCCCTTTTCAAAAAAGATTCATCATTTGTCCATGCCCTTCATGATCAAGGTACCAAATCCCTTGGCTTAATGTTACATAAAGCAACACTACTGAACAATTCGGAAAGTTCTATCTCAGGAAAATGAAAGAATGGTGAGACTTTGAATCCTTTTTATAATAATACTTGCTATCAAATATTTATTAAGTGTCATCCCAAGTCCAAGCACAATGTTAGAGTCTGGAGAAAAAATGGCTGAAAGAAACACATGTGCTCCCTGATTTCTTGGGACATCTGCTCATGAGATCTGGAATGCCAGCTACGTCAAAAACAGCTGTAGTATTTTTTTTAAACTTATTTATTTTACATTAATTCACTGGACATCATCACAGCATACAAAAAGTGATTTCCCATCCACAATACACTGTATAGTGACTTAATTGTACATATTATCATCAAGAAATAATTTTCCATTTCTTGTTTAGGTATATATCGCCCCTCCCCACCCATTTCTCACCCTCTGTTATTTCCCACCATCCTCCCTATTTTGAAAAAATTGTAATGAGTAAGCAGTGGTAAGATGCTTTTATTCTAAGGAGCTAATAACCTAGGTTGGAGGTCCAGTTACCAATTTTGTCCCAAATATCTTTATAATAAAGTTTAAAACATTCACTTCACAGAGCTTCCCAGTGCCCTAAAAAAGACAAGGCTAGGTCTATCTCACAGTATGGGGGTTAAAGTGGCTGAACCCCTTATAGCTGACCATACAGTTCATGTCCCTTACCTAGGAAGCTTAAGAAACATGCTGGGCATGTCTGCATGTGTGCTCAGAATCCCAATAAGAGGGAGAGATGGAGGAGAGGGGAATGTAGTGTAACCATACCCCATGGAGGGTCTTTCTTTGCTTCCTCTCTCCCTCTGTCTGTCTACCTCTCTATCTAGTGCATGTACCTTCTGGAAAATTAAAACAACAACAACAACAACGTCTATGCAATATTACTGTAGACATTTCATTTTGTTGTTATTGCTTATGTCTTAATTTATTTTACATTTTTCTTTAATTGTGATAGAGAACGTGTTCTTGCATGAGAGAGAGAAAGAGAGAGAGGAGAGAGAGATGAGCATCCTCCAGAAGGTCTGGTTGTGCTGTGATCCGCTTGTTCCAGTCCTCTAGCCCACTGGATTTTGAACACTCATGTGTGTGCCTGGCATGTTTTCTGGGCTGACAGGCCAGGGACTCCAACTCTTGTTGCCATGTGGAATCCAGCTTCTCTTGATTGGCACATTGCTACTGCACCATGGGCCTGGCTCTGTGATTCAGTATTGATGTTGTTTTCTATTATATGCACTCACTGTCTTTTAATTGCTCCAAGTACATAGTAATGATATATATTGACATAAATTTGTTGAATAAAAGACTGCAAAACTTTTGCGATGATTGAAGATAGTTTTATTTTGGTGCCTGATGGTTAATGGGAACTCCCCATTAAGCACCTGGAACTAAAGCACACCAAGATAACACTGTTTCCCTAGTATTAATCCAAGTTACTATGTTTTCGTAATTATTAAACAAAATAACTTGTCTTTATAATATTTTTTATGTTTAGGACCAGCAGTTGGCATAATGGCTATGTCACTGGGCTCCCATGTAGTCAACCGCTGTTCAAGTCCTGGATCTGGTGGATGGGCACGTGTGCATGCATGCCCAAGATCTCAAGAGGAGAATGGAGGAGAAGGGATTGTAGTGTGGCAATACCTCCTGGTGGGGGGGGGGGTGATTTCTTTCTTTCTGTCTCTCTGTCTCTCTCTGTCTCTCTGGGGAGCACATGTACCTTATATTAAAAACCTCCCCCCCAAAAAGTGTATTTTCATGTTCTAATTTTAAAATAGAGAATTAATAAAATTAATTAATAAAATGCTTGATTTTACTTAACAAATCTTTGAACATTGTTGATCCAAACCCTAAATTCTTTATTAATGGCCATGGTGTTACTTATTTGTAAGAAATTAGTTAAATACATTGGAAAGGAACCACCAAGCCAAATTAAAATGAAGGATACAATGGCATTCCAAGACCATCATTGCTGGTAATAAGTATTTTCCCATCTGTGTTTTAAGCTATTAGTACTAAGTATGCTGAGTAAAAGGGATGATGAGACTGAAAACACAATTAATAAAAAAGATGTCTTTTTTTTTTTTCCCTATAGGGCACATGCACTCACAGGAGAGAGACGAGAGGGAATGTGAGAAATCAGTCCCCAGGATGAATGGCCATGCCACAATTCCTTCTCCATTCTCCTTTCAGAATTTTGGGCATGCTTATATATGCACTTTACATGATTTTCATGCCACCTGGTCCAGGACTTGAACGGTGGTTGGCCTTGTGAGAGACCAGTGCTTTAATCCTATACCACCTGCTGGCCCTCAAAAGAAAGTTTGGATTAGCTTTCTTTTTCTCTTTATTTCTAAGTCTTGTTTAGAATGTTCATTTGGAGTTCAGCCCAAAATACCTAAACACAAATTTCTATGTCAATCTGTCAAGTATCTCTCAGCCAAGTCGTGATTTACCTCTGCAAAATCCTCTCAGATTTACAAGTGACTTGGGCTAAAGAGGGGATTCTCTCATGGGTAACAATTCATTTTTACAAAAGCTATGTGTGTTACCCTTCAAACAGAGCCATGGGTAGAATTACTTTAAAAATAAATTGTTTGACTAATTTTCTCTAAAAAATAGCATCAACAAAAATGTTCTATACTAAAGTAAATGAGAGAGGAATAAAATGTTCCCATGATAAAATAATAGTATATTTGCTAGTCATATTTTCCATTATTGGGCAGAGTATAATGTTGATTGGATAAGACAAAACCTTTGGCTCACATAATTCATAGCCTTGTTTATGCTTAATTAAAAAGCTTAATGTTATAAGCTTATAATTGTCACACCTAGTTTTGAAAAACAGGATTCAAATGAATTCTGTAGTCTAAGGCTGGACTAAAAATTGTTTAACATACTTTATATAAAACATTGTACTTTGTTTCACTTTGTCATAGGAGCACATTACTATATTTAAATCACCAACAAAACTGAAAGGTAAGATAAATCTATCCATTTGTATGTACACAAGTAAATTGATATATTATAATCAGACAGGCTTTCAAAAACTAGAACAAATACCATCTATTTGACAGTCTTTTAAAAAGTTTCTCTATTTCATGAGAGAGAGAGAGAGGCACTCCATCAATAGTCTCTGCATCATGATCAACTCCTAGTTTCAGCTGACCCAGATCACAGTCCCATGCATGCACACTCAGCACACTCAGGGAGGTACCAGGATCAAACCCAAGACCTTGACCATGTTAGTCCCTCTGTGTCAACCACTTAGTCCTTGACAGAATCTTTTTTTAAAAATGTATTTATTTATACAGTTTGTTTGTTTTGTTTTTGTAAGAGTGACTACAGAGAGAGAGAGAACCCACAAGATCATGACACTATGATCTACCCCAGCCTTCAGCCAGTCCCTGATCATGGGAAAACGTGTGCCTGGTATACTCAGAGGGGTCTCTGGACATGATCTGGGAGCCTTCGCATGTGGGATCGCCTCACGGAGTATGCATTTTACCTTTGCATCTGGTTCCAAATTTTATTTATTTTTATTGGTCAAAGTGCATACAATTCTACTGTCTTTAAAATTTTTATAGTGTAATATTATAACTATATTTTTTTTTGTCTGTAGACTCTAATCATCATGACAAGGTAGAGCTAGCAGTTTTGGAAATTCATCAGACTCAAAGTACTGCCTTAATTAAATACCAGTATTCCCTCATTTGATCTTCCCAATAATTACTATGATAATCTCCCACTTACATATAAGAAAATCAAAGACAAAAAAGTAATAACGTAACCAAGACTGTTCTATCAGTACATAGCAAAGACAGAATTTAAACATAAACCATGTGTTTATACACCTCATATGGTCTCTTATGTAAAAACAAATGTCATATTTATTTGTGTATCACTAAGAATGTATCATATAGTGCTCTCAGTATATTAGTCACTAAATAAATACTTATTAAGTGAATAAATGAACAAAAAGGGCTTTAAATATGAAAAACGTTATTTGTAAAGAGTAAAGATGGAAAGATGCCACCTTGATCTAGGCAATATATAAAAAATCTAGACGTATAAAGATGTAAGAGTCTAAGATACTTGTAATATGCTGTTTTCCTCAGCAATAGTATAAACCTGAAGTTAATGAAATATCATGTACTTTTATATAGTGAAGAAGATTAAATAAAAAAATAAAACACATCAATCATCTAGTTTAAGAACAAAGATAGTCATGTAACAGCAGGTCTGCCTTCCAAAAATTATGTGAACCACAGAAAGAGCTGATATCTCTGCTGAAATATGTATGTGTTAAACTAAACTGCAAAATGTAAAAAAAAAATTATTATTTTATTTTAAGTTTCTGTAATGCCTGTTGTCAATATCTGATATCATGTATTGTACACTTATATATCGAATCTATAACTCAACAGCTCCTACAGAATAAAATGTTAATAAATATATGTCAAATTTACTAATGGTTATAATAACCTTCTCTTAAAAAAAATCATACTTTAAAACTGTAACCATATCATCATTTCTGAATAAAGCTAAAAGGATATCATTTGGCAGGTACTGCTACTGTATCTTGATATTTTATATTCTATGAACCTTAAAATGCCTACTTACATATGCAGCATAGCTATCTGAAATATACTTGAAATATGCATAGAGAATTTGGAAAAGGAAAAGGAGAACTGATTAAAACTGGGATGTCTGTGGAGGAACAACGCAGATGAAATGCAAATCTTAAAATATTAATTTTTTTTTTATCATGTTAAGTTGCTAAGTTAGCAGAAGATGCAAACATGCCCTGGGTTGGAGGAAGAAGGGATACATATATTAAATATATCTTTTAAAAAAGATTACCTGCACTGACATTAGTTCTAACATGCAGAATCAAGCTGGAAGCAAGCACAGAACTCACAGTAGATAGCAGCATAGCTCTGAGGTCCTCCAGACATCCATTCAAACACCAGCTCATCCATGGGCTTGGCTTTCTACAATGAGTAAATAACCTCTAGAAATCCCAAGATCCTCTTTTGTATAATGGGGGTCAAAGTTACGCCTATCTCATTGATTCCTTGGATAAATTTTAAAAGATAACAATTCAAAACACATCAGTAGATATTTAATGTATTAAGCACCATTACCAACTATTTTAATTTTTAGATTTAAAAACAAATGTCAACCAGGATGTAATGACTATGCAAAAAAAAAAAAAAAAAAAATCTGCTTGTTTCTCAGATAAAATTGAAATAGTATTTGCCTACAATGAATTGATTTAAGTCATCTATAAGGTATGAATCTAGAAAAAATTGGGGGGCCAAATATCAATTCAAGATTTTAAAAAATGATTAGTTTATTGCCAAAGTGCACATGAATTTGCCAGAGGAAGAGAGAGAGAGAGAGAGAGAGAGAACTCTCAACAGGGCATAATCACACCACAAACTCTCCTATATTTCTTTATCCTGCTGGGACTTCGGCCGTACACACACATGTACCTGGCATTTTTCTCAGTCCTCTGGGATTGGACTCAAACCATAGTCAGCCATGTCAGATCTAGGAGGCTTTAATCACTGTGCTATGAGGCCAGCCCAAGAATTGCATTATTTTAGAAAGACTACAAAACTCTAGCACAAAGCACTATTAAAGTGAATTTTATTTTAGAAATGTGTTTACTAAATGTGCCCATATTTAGTTACATCAGATTTTATATATGTATATATGTATTTATCCATGTATGAATATACACTTACATAGATAATATATGTGTATATATTTATATTTTTGTCGTACCTTCACACAGAGAGTTTTCTTCTTTAGGATATTGTGTTGAATTTCACCATGTGACTTGTTTCTGTTGTATGCTGGATGAAAACTTGCACCCTGACCTTAGCTTCGTGAACTGATTGGAAACTATACTAACTTACAGGATGAAATCAGAGGCTTGAAATGTGCTTACGGTTTTAAATTTTTCTTCAGAGATTGCTGCTCTTAATATAGTAAAATCTTTTTCCACTGCCCCTGATTCCATGGATTTAACATAAACACTGGTAGAACAGGTTCAAAGCCAGTATATCTATCTAGGTAGAATCAACTGCAGAAAAGAGAATTTCTTACAAGAATCCAACTAAATACATCAAATCCCAACCAACTGACAAGAGTCAGGAGCTAGAGTAAATGAGTGGTGTTTAAGATTGCTGAATTATGAAGTGTTTTTTATACAAGAGATAGCTAGCGTAGTTTTCTTCTGAATTCATATAAACTTCTGAATACTGGATGATGTTTGGATATTATATTCAATGTCATAAAATAAAATTGAAAAGGCAAAAAGTAAAGTAATGGGTTTTAAAATTTAAAAAAAATTATTTTATTTAACTTATTTATTTATTTGTTCTAGTTTGACAAAAGAGGGACAGAATGAGAGAGAGCGAGAGAGTAAGAGAGAGAGAGAATGAGAAAGCAAGTTGCCAGGTCTGGGACTCAAACCATGGTTGGCCATGTATGTGTCCAGCACTCTCAACCACCATGCCTCTTGTCAGACTCCAAAAATATTATTTTTTAAACTAAGAGGGAAATATTAAAACCTGAAGTCATTGGCAATTGTGACCAACAAAGATTCACCCAGAAGATCATTTGCAAGAATTTTTTGTTTTTGTTTTTGTTTTTGAGAGGGTTTTGCTATAGGGCGCGTGCACTCACAAGAAAGACAGAGAGAGACAGAAAGACAGAAAGCGAGAAATCACCCCCCAGGGGGGGATAGCCACGCCACAATCCCTTCTCTTGGGATCTAGGGCATGCACGCACACATGCCCAGCGTAAGTTTAAGCCACAGGTTCCGGGACTTGAACTGTGGTCAACTACGTGGGAGTTCAGCGACATAGCCATTATGCTAACTGCTTGTCCCATTTTCAAGAACTTTTTTTTTTTTTTGGAGAGGTTTTTGCTGTTACGTGCACTCGCCAGACAGACAGAGAGACAGAGAGACACAAAGCAAGAAATCACCCCCCAGTGGGGACGGCCACACTGCAATTCCTTCTCCATTCTCCACTCAGGATCTTGGGCACACACACACACACACACACGCCCAGTGTGAGTTTTAAGCCACCAGGCCTGGGACATGAACTGCAGTAGACTACATGGGAGTCCAGTGACATAGCCATTACGCTAACTGCTGGTCCCCCATTTGCAAGAACTTTTGAGAAGAGTAGATGTCCTTACGTCAGAAGCCAAAAATATGATATTAAGCTCAGGAAACTGCATTCTTATTGTTAACTTGAAATAATTTTTCATGTGAAAAGTTGAGAAAGTATCTGGATATCAACTGATATTATAAAATAAAAGATTTTAGGTCAAGCATGTGGCATGATGGTTAAGGGAGCTGGATCCCATATGGTCAACTTCACGACTCAAGGCCTGGACCCAGGATTCCCATTCAGACAGTAAGTACAGATACCCAGTTAGTGAAAATCAACATAGTACATGCATATTTCAAAGCCGAAATGTGATATGAAAGAAACTTGATAATTCAGAAACTGAGCTCAGTAATACTGTAATTCTAGTCAAAGGAGAAATGAAGAATACATTTT
>NW_006206145.1:946609-948570 GCF_000334495.1 Tupaia belangeri chinensis | reverse complement strand
ATTCTCCTCTCAGGATCTTGGGTACACACCCACATGCGCACGGCATGAGTTTAAGCCACCGGGTCCGGAACTCGAACAATGGTCAACTACATGGGAGTTCAGCGACATAGCCATTACACTAACTGCTGGTCCTGAGAGTGAGATTTTTGATGTGTGCACTCATCAAAGAGATGGAGAGAGACAGAGAGAAAGAAATCAAGGTATCATCCCCCAGGGTGGATGGCCACACTGCAATCCTCCTCTTTTCTCCTCTCAGGATCTTGAGCATGCACAGGCATGTCCCCAGCATGATTTTCAAGCCTCCAGATGCAGGACTCAAACCATTGTCGGCCACACGGGAAGTCTAGTGATGGAAGCATTACACCATCTGCTGGTCCCTACATATATATTTTTTTTTTGGAGAGGTTTTTGCTATAGGGCGTGTGCACTTGCCAGACAGACAGAGAGATTCAGAGAGACAGAAAGTGAGAAATCACCCCCCAGGGGGGATGGTCACGTCACAATCCCTTCTCCTTCATTTTCCTCTCGGGATCTTGGACATGCACGCACACACGCCCAGCGTGAGTTGTAAGTCACCGGGTCCGGGACGCGAACCACGGTGGACTACGTGGGAATCCAGCGACATAGCCATTATACTAACTGCTGGTTCCTCCTACATAATATTTTTCAAGATTAGAAAAGGAAGTTAATTAATCCATGAAAACAGAAAGTAGGAAAAAGTGGTACTAGAGAAAACTAGAAACTAAAACAAAGAAAATGTTTGTGTAGACTTTATGGAAGCAAAGGCTATAACTGAGTAAAGTGATAAGTAAAGGATGAAGTTAGTGGGACCAGCAATTAGTGTAATGGTTATGTCGCTGAACTCCCATGTAGACGACCTCGGTTTGAGTCCCGGATTTGGTGGCGTAAACTCACACCCAGCGCGAGTGCATGTGTGCCCAAGATCCTGGAGAGTGGAATGGAGGAGAAGGGATTGCACCATGGCGATTCCCCCTGGGGATGATTTCTCGCTTTCTATCTCTCTGTCTCTCTCTGTCTTTCTGGCAAGTGCATGTACCCTATAGCAAAAACCTCTATAAAAAAAAATGAAATTCTGCAATGAATAAGTAATGTTCCCAATTCAATGTGATAATGAACAAAATGTTAGGCATCAAATGCCTCAAAATGTTAAAAGAAGTGTATCAGAATGAGAAATCTTTTTACTTGAGAAAATGTCAATTGTAGGGTCAGTGTGAGATCTGGTGATTAAAGCAGCTGGATCCCACATGGCTGACCATGTGGTTCATGGCCTAAACCTAGCAGCTTGAAAACCACACTAGATAAGAGTGTTCAAAATCAGGAAAAGAGCGAAAAACAGGAGAAAGGATTGTTGCCTGACTGCAACTCATAGGGAATGATTTTTCTCTTTTTCTCTGGCAAATACCCACTCCCTCAACAATAATAACAAAAAATGTTTACCTTGAAAAGTTAAGCATTGGGACCCACAGGTTGCATGGTGGTTAAGGCACTGTTTCCCACATGGATGACCATGGTTTGAGTTCCCTTACAACTTGAAAAATCATGTCAGGCACATAGGTGTGTATGCTTAGCATTCCAAAAGGAGAAGAGAATGGAGGAAAGGGGATTGTGACATAGCCATCCCCTCTGGGGCGGGGGTTGTGATTTCTCACTTTCCTCTCTCTGTCTCTCTCTGGAGAACACACATGCCCTATGATAAAAATGAAAAAAGAAAAGTTATGTACATGAAAATGTGTCCATAGCATAAAGATAGTACATTCATCTATCTCTGAACCTCCATGTTATTATGCCAGGGAGTCATTTTCTTCAATAATAATCTTGAAGTAAGATGAGGGCTGGTTCATGGCACAATGGAATTAAAATGTGATATTCTTTGAGGCGATCCCTCATGTGAAGGTTCCTGTGTGAAGGTGGAAGACCTCCTTGAGTTTATCCAGCATGAC
>NW_006206145.1:912601-945127 GCF_000334495.1 Tupaia belangeri chinensis | reverse complement strand
CACACACACACACACACACGCCCAGTGTGAGTTTTAAGCCACCAGGCCTGGGACATGAACTGCAGTAGACTACATGGGAGTCCAGTGACATAGCCATTACGCTAACTGCTGGTCCCCCATTTGCAAGAACTTTTGAGAAGAGTAGATGTCCTTACGTCAGAAGCCAAAAATATGATATTAAGCTCAGGAAACTGCATTCTTATTGTTAACTTGAAATAATTTTTCATGTGAAAAGTTGAGAAAGTATCTGGATATCAACTGATATTATAAAATAAAAGATTTTAGGTCAAGCATGTGGCATGATGGTTAAGGGAGCTGGATCCCATATGGTCAACTTCACGACTCAAGGCCTGGACCCAGGATTCCCATTCAGACAGTAAGTACAGATACCCAGTTAGTGAAAATCAACATAGTACATGCATATTTCAAAGCCGAAATGTGATATGAAAGAAACTTGATAATTCAGAAACTGAGCTCAGTAATACTGTAATTCTAGTCAAAGGAGAAATGAAGAATACATTTTCAATTCCATAACGTATTTCATTTTTAAATTGTTGTTAAGAGAGTGAGGTTTTTTTTTTTTTTTTTAGAGGTTTTTGCTATAGGGCACGTGCACTCGCCAGAAAGACAGAGAGATAGAAAGTGAGAAATCACCCCCCTGGGGGATGGCCATGCATGCCACAAGCCCTTCTTCTCTATTCTCCTCTCAGGATCTTGGGTACACACCCACATGCGCACGGCATGAGTTTAAGCCACCGGGTCCGGAACTCGAACAATGGTCAACTACATGGGAGTTCAGCGACATAGCCATTACACTAACTGCTGATCCTGAGAGTGAGATTTTTGATGTGTGCACTCATCAAAGAGATGGAGAGAGACAGAGAGAAAGAAATCAAGGTATCATCCCCCAGGGTGGATGGCCACACTGCAATCCTCCTCTTTTCTCCTCTCAGGATCTTGAGCATGCACAGGCATGTCCCCAGCATGATTTTCAAGCCTCCAGATGCAGGACTCAAACCATTGTCGGCCACACGGGAAGTCTAGTGATGGAAGCATTACACCATCTGCTGGTCCCTACATATATATTTTTTTTTTGGAGAGGTTTTTGCTATAGGGCGTGTGCACTTGCCAGACAGACAGA
Source organism: Tupaia belangeri chinensis (assembly GCF_000334495.1). Classification (NCBI taxonomy): domain Eukaryota; kingdom Metazoa; phylum Chordata; class Mammalia; order Scandentia; family Tupaiidae; genus Tupaia; species Tupaia belangeri. Next base: position 943,986 of record NW_006206145.1, on the reverse strand, counting down.
GAGATTCAGAGAGACAGAAAGTGAGAAATCACCCCCCAGGGGGGATGGTCACGTCACAATCCCTTCTCCTTCATTTTCCTCTCGGGATCTTGGACATGCACGCACACACGCCCAGCGTGAGTTGTAAGTCACCGGGTCCGGGACGCGAACCACGGTGGACTACGTGGGAATCCAGCGACATAGCCATTATACTAACTGCTGGTTCCCCCTACATAATATTTTTCAAGATTAGAAAAGGAAGTTAATTAATCCATGAAAACAGAAAGTAGGAAAAAGTGGTACTAGAGAAAACTAGAAACTAAAACAAAGAAAGTGTTTGTGTAGACTTTATGGAAGCAAAGGCTATAACTGAGTAAAGTGATAAGTAAAGGATGAAGTTAGTGGGACCAGCAATTAGTGTAATGGTTATGTCGCTGAACTCCCATGTAGACGACCTCGGTTTGAGTCCCGGATTTGGTGGCGTAAACTCACACCCAGCGCGAGTGCATGTGTGCCCAAGATCCTGGAGAGTGGAATGGAGGAGAAGGGATTGCACCATGGCGATTCCCCCTGGGGATGATTTCTCGCTTTCTATCTCTCTGTCTCTCTCTGTCTTTCTGGCAAGTGCATGTACCCTATAGCAAAAACCTCTATAAAAAAAAATGAAATTCTGCAATGAATAAGTAATGTTCCCAATTCAATGTGATAATGAACAAAATGTTAGGCATCAAATGCCTCAAAATGTTAAAAGAAGTGTATCAGAATGAGAAATCTTTTTACTTGAGAAAATGTCAATTGTAGGGCCAGTGTGAGATCTGGTGATTAAAGCAGCTGGATCCCACATGGCTGACCATGTGGTTCATGGCCTAAACCTAGCAGCTTGAAAACCACACTAGATAAGAGTGTTCAAAATCAGGAAAAGAGCGAAAAACAGGAGAAAGGATTGTTGCCTGACTGCAACTCATAGGGAATGATTTTTCTCTTTTTCTCTGGCAAATACCCACTCCCTCAACAATAATAACAAAAAATGTTTACCTTGAAAAGTTAAGCATTGGGACCCACAGGTTGCATGGTGGTTAAGGCACTGTTTCCCACATGGATGACCATGGTTTGAGTTCCCTTACAACTTGAAAAATCATGTCAGGCACATAGGTGTGTATGCTTAGCATTCCAAAAGGAGAAGAGAATGGAGGAAAGGGGATTGTGACATAGCCATCCCCTCTGGGGCGGGGGTTGTGATTTCTCACTTTCCTCTCTCTGTCTCTCTCTGGAGAACACACATGCCCTATGATAAAAATGAAAAAAGAAAAGTTATGTACATGAAAATGTGTCCATAGCATAAAGATAGTACATTCATCTATCTCTGAACCTCCATGTTATTATGCCAGGGAGTCATTTTCTTCAATAATAATCTTGAAGTAAGATGAGGGCTGGTTCATGGCACAATGGAATTAAAATGTGATATTCTTTGAGGCGATCCCTCATGTGAAGGTTCCTGTGTCCAGGTGGAAGACCTCCTTGAGTTTATCCAGCATGACATTTGGCTTGCTGAGGAGCTGAGGGTGGACTGCTACAGACAAGATTCTGATAGTTTAGTTTTTCCCTCCTCTATTTTTGTTCCACTCAAAGAGGGCATGAATATTGGGTTGTTGAGAAAGTCATGTTTGATTTTTTTTTTTTTTTTTTTTTTTTTTTTTACGGACGACCATAGTTCAGTTTTGAAAGTACTAGAGTCATTCGTATCTAAGTTATTGCTATGTCATTTCACAGCTACCAGTTCTAGCTTCATTCTAAACAAACCAAAAATTAAGTGATTTGGTCGAGTTTTGGAAATTTTACAAGTTGAAGATAGATGACAAAACTATGCATTTTCACCATATTTTACTGTTTTACTTCTATAAAGGGGAGAACAAGCATCCAACTTATGAAAAATTGCATACTTTACAGTGACAGCGCTCTACAAGAACATTGTGCCAATGACGGTTCCCAAAATTCCATACTATCGATTTTGATCTCAGCAATGCTCTTTGGTCAGGGAGGTCCATCGAGATTGATGACAACAAAATAAAGGCATTGACCGAGTCAAACCCATGTTACACGACATGACAGATTGCAGAAACATCGAACCTCGGTCATTCAAGCATTCATAATCACCTGAAGAAGCTGGGATATGTAAAGAAGCATGATATTTGGGATCCTCATGAACTCAAAGAAGTTCCTGTGAAGGTGCATATAAACATCTGTGTTATGCTCATTAAATGTGAGGAAAACAGTCCTTTGTTGAAGCAATTGATAACTGGTGATGGCAAGTGGATTGTTTACAACAAGGTGGTGTGCAAATGTATTGGTCCCGATGTAACGATTTACTGCAAATGACATCAAAAGGAGACATTCATCAGAGGAAGGTTAGGCTCTCAGTGTGGTGGAATTTTAAAAGTGTCATGTTTTTCGAGCTCCTACCCAGGAACCACCTAGCAGTTTGAATGTGTACTATCAGCAACTGGACAGTTAGAACCAGTCCATCATCCAGAAATGTCCCGAGCTTGTTGATCATAAGGAGTTGTGTTCCCTAACAATGCAAGACCACACACGTTTGATCACCCATCCCAAATGATTGGAGCTTGGATAGGATGTGTTGCCCCACCCACCACACTCGCCTGACCTTGCACCATCAGACTTCCACTTGTTTTGTTCTCTTCGAAGTTCCTTGTGCAGTATAACATTCAATTCAGATGAGGCTATCAGCACCTTGTTCAGGTTTTGTTTGTTTGTTTTGTTTATGTTTAGACAAATCCTTCTATGAATAATTGTGAAGTTCACTGAAAGATGATCTTTGTGCTTTGTATAAATAAATGAACTCTGAAAAACATAGAAAGGAATACATTGTGACTTTTCCAACAGCCCAATGAATAAGCTTTAGAAAAAAGAGAGAACAGAAACATAGAGTAAGAAGTCTTTGATAAGACGTACTTGCTTTGGAAGTATACATTTTGATTCTAACATCTGTTTAAAAATTCTCATAATTCATACTAAAATGTTTCCTTGTATGTCTTATGTGTTTTTAAGTGTGCTTTTTTTATTTTTTTGCTTTTTCTCAGGTTATTTTTCTTCCAAAAATCATAATTACATCTTTCTCTTTAATAATTTGTCATACGCCTTAGAAAAATAGGCTATTAATAAACACTATCTATTTGGAAATTGTTAACTCAAAACAGTTATTGTAATTGTTCAAGTAGTCTGCATTATAAACTTTATGAAAAAGGCATTTGGCAGACAATGACATATGCATTATATAAATTTTTAGTAAACACTAAGTGACGATTTAAATCCAATTAAGATCCCACTGGTCAGGGCCTTTTTCTTCATAGAAAAATATTTTTTAATTACCTTTCCATCCTTGGAGCATTAACTAGAGGTGGCTTTTACTTTCAGACACTCAAAACACCCACTGGATAAATGCACCATCTAAAGAATTAAATAAATAATTAAATGACAGGTAGAGCCATTAAGGTTTATTTGCAGTGCATCCTTAAAGTGACCCTACACTTTCTATGTGCATTTCAATGTCTCACAGACATTTAAATAAAAGAAAAAGCATTTCATCATTTGAGCTTTGGGGGTCCACAGAGATCACTAGTTAAGCCACAGCAATGTTCAGTAATTGTGCCAGTTTTAATTCTTTTAAATTTTAGAAATTACCAGAAAGTTCACAAACACATAACTGTCTTAAAAATGTCAACATATAGAAAGGTGTTATTCTTTTTCTCTTTTTTTCCCCCAAAGAAATTCACCACTTATCAGCAATTATGAGTGAGTTACTATAATGTCTGGGTATTTTGCATCTGAAGAGTGATATCTCTCTTGTGCTTTCTCAGAGAGGTTCAGATTTTTTTTTCATATAACAGGTCTCATTCATTTGAATATGATCTTCAAGTTACTACTTTAAAGTATGAAAACAGTTTATTTATTCATAAAAATTTTATTGCAGGTTGGGAAACGGGTCAAAATTTTTGCTATTTTTTCCTCCATTTTGCTTTAGATATACCTTTCTACTTACTCAAAAAGACTGTTTCTGTTAACAGTTTAATATCTTAATGATATCATCATAATATATATGGTGATATAGTATGATGATATACAAGCTTTCAGGAACTATTATAATAGGATTTATGTCTATGTGTAGATATTCTTAGCTATACCATTCCAGAGTAAATGAATAACAGGATACTTTCTGAAATATGCAAATGATATCAAGACAGAGGATGTGAAAAGGAGGGAGAGAAGCAAAAAACCTCCCAGTGGAGCAGAATTGTATGCTAACCTCTTCTCTATTTGTTCCATCAGGATTTTGGACATGAATGCAAAAGGCTCTAGTGCTTGAACTTGAACTGCTATGGCCATACAAGATTTGTATCCTAACGCACAGCACTGAACCACTTTGCAACAAGACTGGCCCTCATTCTGGATTTATAGCATAAAAATTGAGGCTCATAAATCTTATTCTTTTTCCAATTATATTTTACTTTATAAATTTTAATTTATACTTAACTGTATATCTTTATGGTATAAAATATGTTTTTTAGGGGTCAACAGGTGTTATGGTGGTTTAAGGCACATGGCTAACTTCATAGTGGAAGTCCTGGGCCTGATGGCTTGAAAACACGCAGGGTATATTTGCGTGCATGGCCAAAATACCTAGAGGAGAATGGGGGAGAAGTGATTGCAGCATGGAAAAAAAAAGTTTATAAAGACATGCATGCATGTGAAAATCAAGTAAAGGATAATACCATATATATATATATATATTGTTTTCAATAGAGAAATTTACATTCTTATGCCTGTTAAGTGCTTTTATCCTGAGCCCCTCCCAACTCCCCTACTATTCACCTCCCTCCATGCAATCTGAAGTATGTACATTTGCCCATGGCATGATTTTCTTCAAATATTTTAGTTTCCACCATATAGTGCATATATTTACCATATGTTGAGCAGAAATATGCAACGTTTGTCTTTTATAGCCTGCCTTATTTTACTTAGTGTTAAATCTTATATATTCATCCACTTTGCATCAAATGACAATCTCACTGTTCTTTATGATTCAGTAATATTCCATAGTGTATATGTGCCACAGTTTTTTCCAACCCAGTCATCAGTTATTTGTTTTGTTTTTGCAGAGGTTTTTGCTACAGGGTGCACATGCTCACCAGAAAGACAGAGAGAGACAGAGAGACAGAAAGCGAGAAAACACCCCCTGGGAGGTATGACTACACCACAATCCTTTCTCTTCCATTCTCCTCTCAGGATCTTGGGCACACATGCACACACGCCCAGTGTGAATTTAAGTCACCAGGTCCAGGACTCAAGTCATGGTGGACTACATGGGAGTCCAGTGAGATAGCCATTATGCCAACTGCTGGTCCTGCAGTCATCAGTTTTTGAACACTTAGGTTTATCCTATATCCTACCAATTGGGAATGATGCTGCAATAAACAAATGCAAGTGTCTTTTCAAGTGAGCTTTTTTCTGTGCTTCGTAAATACAAAGGAGTAGAATTACTGGGTCATATGGTAGTACTATTATACATTTTTGAGGAAATGCTGTATTGGTTTACATTGTGGATGTATTAATTTACATTCCCACCAAAAAAGCAGGAAGTTCTGTTTTTCACCACAGCTTCACCAGTTCGTGATGTTTTTTTTCTGTTTTGTTTTGTTTGTTTGTTTGTTTTCTGGAGAGGTTTTTGCTATGGAGTTTATGTGCTGGCCAGACGGACAGAGAGAGACAGACAGAAAGCAAGAAATCACTCCCAGAGGGGATGGCCATGCTGCAGTCCCTTCTCCTCCATTCTCCTCTTGGGATCTTTGGCACGCATGCACACGCACCCGGCGTGAGTTTTAAGCCACTGGGTCTGGGACTCAAACCACAGTCAACTACATGGGAGTCCAGCGACATAGCCATTATGCTAACTGTTGATCCCCCAGTTATTGATGTTTTTTTGATCATAGCAATTTTGACTGAGGTTGAGTGATACCGCATCATGGCTTTGATTTGCATTTCCTTTATGATAAGAGACACTGAAGATGTTTTTAAATGCATTTGACCAAACCTATGTCTTCCTTTGAGAGTTATCCACTTCGCTAAGCTTCTTTGTCTTTTTTTTTTCCTTTTTTTCTTATTTTATTTTATTTTATTTTTTTGAATGAGCTCTTTGAGCTTTCAAGATATTCTGGTTATCAATCCCTTATCTGAAGTTTAGTTTCCCAGCATTTTCTCCCATTTTGTGGATTATCTCTTTGTTCTGTTTATTGTCACTTTGGTTGTACAGAAGTTCATTAGCTTTATGTAATCCCACTTGATTATCTTTGGAATTGTTGCCTGCACTTTAGGGATCTTATTTAAAAAAATCTTTGCTTACTCCAATGTCTTCACATATTTTCCCTGTTTGTGAGGGCTTGCATTTAGATTTTTTCTATCAATTTTGAGTTGATTTTTGTGGACAGCAAGAGATAGGGTTCTAGTTTCCTCTATCTGTAAGTGGATATCCAGTTTTTCCTAGTACATTTACTGAAAAGACTTTCTTTTCTTCACTGAATTGCCTTGTGCCTCTGTCAAAAATTATTGGCTGATGTTTTGAGGTTCATTTCTTGATTTTCTATTCTGTTCCATTCGTGTATGTGGTCATCCTTATGCCTGTACTCCCTCGGCCAGTGCAGGTCACAGGGTGACAGAGACTGAGCCAGGAGAAACCTCTCTGCACAGCCAAGGGATCTCAGCAAGGCCAGAACTAGAAAAGAAGAATAAGTATTTTGTTTATCCCCATACAGGCACTTTCTCTTGGTTCATATTTTATCCTTGCTATTCGTGTCCACGTTTTCAGTCTTCACCATCTTCCCTAATTAGGTCGTTCATCTTCCCAATCCTTTCATGTGCCTCTTTTGGAATTATTTGCTAATTTTGTTCCAAAGTATGAATATATGAAAGAAAAATGGAGTAGAAGGAGAAGAAGTTAAGAAGGAATTGGAAGGGATGCTTATGTAAAATTCCTGCATAGCAGATAAAAAATAGTTTATATTTGAGAAGACGTGGTACACCGTAGTTCAGATAATATACTGTGTGAATTGTCAAAAACAACAGACTGTTCAATTTATTTCAAGGCTCCATAAACTTTTTTCTCTTTAGACAGGAAAAACCTAACATCAATAAAGAATAAGGCTAAGAAAAGCAAGGAGCTCCTTTCATAGCAGAGTCCTGTTACTAGCAAATCAGATGTTACCACCTCTGTCTTGTGCAACCATTTAAAACACTGTGCACTTCAAAGTGAACAAATTTATCACCTCACCTATAATTAATAATTATTTGCCATACCTCCAGGCCTAACTTCCCTTTACTAATTAAATGCACACTAGTTATTTCTAGTCCTCAAATGATTTCAATGAATTTTTATGACTCTTTATTTTAACACAAATTTAAGTATTTAATTATTCTATTTTTTTTCTTTTTAGGAGAGGTTTTTGCTATAGGGCGCGTGCACTCACCAGACAGACAGAGAGAGACAGAGAGACAGAAAGTGAGAAATCACCCCTCAGGGGGGATTGCCATGCCGCAATCCCTTCTCCTCCATTCTCCTCTCTGGATCTTGGGCACGCACATACATGTGCTCGGCATGAGTTTAAACCGCTGGGTCCGGGATGTGAACCACGGTCGACTACATGGGAGTCCAGCGACATAGCCATTACACTAACTGTTGGCCCCAGTATTTAATTATTCTTGATAGATTACATGTGACTCAACTTTTTGCACAGCCCATAAACAACACGTAACCTTCTATTCTTTACCAATCCCTGTTATGTTACTCTCTATGCTTATTTGTTCTTAGTTCCAGATTCCTTTTTTAGCTTGGTTTTTTAAACTATAATTTCTGGTTTTTATTTATTCAGTGTATATCTTTGTGGTCTACAGTATAACTTCTTAAGGCCTACAGCATAAAATAATCAAATCAAAGACATGACATAGTCACTTTTTAAATATTGAACATTATATTATGCTGTGTAATTTGTTAATAGATCTATTTTTTATAATGTATTAAATTCTCTCCTGAACCCCTCCTCACTGTCTCCCAAGCAGCTCCTGGGACCTGTCATTACTCTCTCTAGTTCTAGGCTTTCAAGTACTTTGGTTTCTGCCCCAGAGTACGGACATCAGGTGTATGTTGTTAAGCAGGGACCTATCTTATTTGTCTTTTGTAGTTTGGTTTATTTCACTTAGCATTGTATCTTCTAAGCTCATCCACTGCTACTGGTTCTTTATCTACCAGATTGTAAATTTCATCTAACCACAACAGAAATGTATGGGTAATGTGTGTAATGAATCATCTTAGCTATATTTACTTTGTGATAGTAAAGACACATTTACCTCCTGGATATCTAACCACTCCCTCATTCTTTGTGTTTTTGTTTTAATTTAAATTTTATTTATTATTACCATAATCTTGTTTATATTATTTTGAATCACAGATAACTTTACAGTGTATTACACTTCTTTTTCCAGAAGAAATACCACACGTATCAGTCAAGACAAACACATTACTATTTCTATCCAGCTACTACCACCTTTCTCTTTGGGTATAAATTCTTTTTATTATTATTATTATTTTAATTATTGTTTGTACAGTAAATCACTATACTTCATTTAGATTGAAAGCTAGTTTATTTTACTGTTTTCATTTTATAATCTTATTCAGTTTATATTTTGTTAGAAAGGACATACATACACACCCTCAAGAGAGAGACACCCTGACAGAGTCTTGTCACATCACAATCCTCCTTCGTCAGCTCTCCATCTCATTAGGATCTTGGGCATACATGAGACTGGCATGTTTACAGACTAGCCCAGGAATCACAACCTACACTTGGCCGTGTGGCATCTGACACTGCAGTTCACTTTGCTGCCACCTGTGCTGCCAGGCCACTTCTGTTTCACTGAATGGCCATAAACTGAAAAAGTGTGGCTTTTCTCCTCTGTGAATCAATAGAGAGTTGCATTGTAGCTTTTAATGAAGATGATGCTTTTGGATTGTAAATTATTTTAACAGGGTAGAGAATTCATTTATTTATTTATTTGGACTGGTAAAGATACAGATTGAATGCTGTTTTTGCTATAGGGCGCGTGCACTCACCAGACAGACAGAGAGAGACAGAGAGACAGAAAGTGAGAAATCACCCCTCAGGGGGGATTGCCATGCCGCAATCCCTTCTCCTCCATTCTCCTCTCTGGATCTTGGGCACGCACATACATGTGCTCGGCATGAGTTTAAACCGCTGGGTCCGGGATGTGAACCACGGTCGACTACATGGGAGTCCAGCGACATAGCCATTACACTAACTGTTGGCCCCAGTATTTAATTATTCTTGATAGATTACATGTGACTCAACTTTTTGCACAGCCCATAAACAACACGTAACCTTCTATTCTTTACCAATCCCTGTTATGTTACTCTCTATGCTTATTTGTTCTTAGTTCCAGATTCCTTTTTTAGCTTGGTTTTTTAAACTATAATTTCTGGTTTTTATTTATTCAGTGTATATCTTTGTGGTCTACAGTATAACTTCTTAAGGCCTACAGCATAAAATAATCAAATCAAAGACATGACATAGTCACTTTTTAAATATTGAACATTATATTATGCTGTGTAATTTGTTAATAGATCTTTATAATGTAATGTATTAAATTCTCTCCTGAACCCCTCCTCACTGTCTCCCAAGCAGCTCCTGGGACCTGTCATTACTCTCTCTAGTTCTAGGCTTTCAAGTACTTTGGTTTCTGCCCCAGAGTACGGACATCAGGTGTATGTTGTTAAGCAGGGACCTATCTTATTTGTCTTTTGTAGTTTGGTTTATTTCACTTAGCATTGTATCTTCTAAGCTCATCCACTGCTACTGGTTCTTTATCTACCAGATTGTAAATTTCATCTAACCACAACAGAAATGTATGGGTAATGTGTGTAATGAATCATCTTAGCTATATTTACTTTGTGATAGTAAAGACACATTTACCTCCTGGATATCTAACCACTCCCTCATTCTTTGTGTTTTTGTTTTTGTTCTTCTTTTATTTATTATTACCATAATCTTGTTTATATTATTTTGAATCACAGATAACTTTACAGTGTATTACACTTCTTTTTCCAGAAGAAATACCACACGTATCAGTCAAGACAAACACATTACTATTTCTATCCAGCTACTACCACCTTTCTCTTTGGGTATAAATTCTTTTTATTATTATTATTATTTTAATTATTGTTTGTACAGTAAATCACTATACTTCATTTAGATTGAAAGCTAGTTTATTTTACTGTTTTCATTTTATAATCTTATTCAGTTTATATTTTGTTAGAAAGGACATACATACACACCCTCAAGAGAGAGACACCCTGACAGAGTCTTGTCACATCACAATCCTCCTTCGTCAGCTCTCCATCTCATTAGGATCTTGGGCATACATGAGACTGGCATGTTTACAGACTAGCCCAGGAATCACAACCTACACTTGGCCGTGTGGCATCTGACACTGCAGTTCACTTTGCTGCCACCTGTGCTGCCAGGCCACTTCTGTTTCACTGAATGGCCATAAACTGAAAAAGTGTGGCTTTTCTCCTCTGTGAATCAATAGAGAGTTGCATTGTAGCTTTTAATGAAGATGATGCTTTTGGATTGTAAATTATTTTAACAGGGTAGAGAATTCATTTATTTATTTATTTGGACTGGTAAAGATACAGATTGAATGCTTTTTTTCCCCCTCCCAAAATTTATATTTTGAAATGTGAATCCCAATCTTATGCAACTAGGAGGCAAGGCCTTTGGGAGGGGATTAAGTCATGAAGGCAGAACCTTCATGAATGGGATTAGTGCTTTTATAGGAATAACACAAGTGAGATGATTTTTCTCCTAGTTGTGTGAAGATATAAGGGAAAAAAAGGCCACTTGAAAATCAGAGTGCTTTAACCCATGACAAGATTTGCTGATACCAGACTGCAGACTTTCAAGCCTTAAGAAATATGAGACATAAATGTTTACTGTTTAAGCCACCTAGTCTATAACATCTTGTCACAGCAGTCTGAACTGATGAAAAAAGTCAGTGTCCACTAAGAAGTTACAGTTAGGAGTGACATTAACAAGATGTTGGGATAGGACAGACTAGCCTCAAAACCCCTACTAAAAGGAGAACTCTCATGAGTACAAGCAGACTTGGTAGGGCTCTAGGGTCTAATTAAGAATCTGCTGCAACACAGTGCAGAAAAAAGTGAATAGTAACCACACACACAGGGTCAATGGTTAGATCAACATACCTCAAACATCTTGAGATACCTAAAGACAAAACACAGGTGAAGGTTATCAGTGTGAGGCATGTGTAGAGTGACAGCCTCGTGGCATGCTTGGCAGAGGTCACTAGCTGCTTTCCCCATTGAGTAATCAATATCCATGACTGCCGCAAACTGCCAGGAAGGATAGATGCTGCCGTGACTCATCCAGAGCCGGAGCCACTGTTATGCCACCCTGAAGTAGTGGCCCCATCTGTTCCCAACCACGCATGGCTCCACAGCTGAAGCATGTGTAACAGCTCCATAGATACCTGAGCCGCTGCTACTGTGGGCTAACTTCGCTATTTTCAGTGATGAAAGAAAAAAAAAATATATTGCCAGTCAAATGATTTACCCAACAAACTTGAACTCATACATAAGGAGATATAAAACTTTTCTCAGACAAATTAAAACTGGAGAGAGTTCAACATGACCAGATCTATCTTAGAAGAAATTGTAAAAATAGTTCAAGATGAAATAAAAAGGTGCTAATTAGTAACATGAAAGTAGAGATCTCACTGAAGTCAGTACATAAGAAAATTTATCTTATGCTAAAACTGTAAGAATGGTGTGTAGAAGTATTTTTAGTATTAAGGATAAAAGATAACATTTTTGTGAATTATAACGTTATAATAATTTGTTATGGAATGCACAATAAAAATAAGTAAATTGTGATAACAATGCATAAATTGTGGGAGAAAAGCTTAGAGTTTATGTATGCATACAAATGAAGGTATCAGCTTAAAGCAGTCTTTTATAACTATGTGATGTTTTATGCAAGCTTCCTGGTAACTACAAAGGAAAAAGCTACAGTATACACACAATGACAAAAGAGAGAAATCAGGGACCAGCAGTTAGCATAATGACTATGTCGCTGGACTCCCACATAGTCAACCGTGGTTCGCGTCCTGGACCTGGTGGCTTAAAACTCACGCCGGGCACGTGTGCATGCGTGCCTAAGATCCTGAGAGGAGAACGGAGGAGAAGGGATTGCAGCGTGGCCATCCTCCCTGGGGGGGGGGGGTGATTTCTCGCTTTCTGTCTTTCTGTCTCTCTCTGTCTGTCTGGCAAGTGCATGCACCCTATAGCAAAACCCTCTCCAAAAAATAAGTAAATAAATAAAAAGTGAGAAATCATGAAAATTCTGCTCCAGAAATGATCTAACCACAAAGAAAGACAACAAAAAATACAGAAAGGATCTGAAAAACAACTGAAATATGATGAATAAAGTGATAGTAGTAAGTCCTTACTTCTCAATGATGGCCTTAAATATAAATAGATTAAATTCTCCAATCAAAAGACATAGAGTGGTTGACTGGATTAAAAAGAAATACTCACTACTATACTGCCTAGAAGAGACTCATTTCACTTTGAAGAAAACATAGTTAAAAGTGAAAAGATGAAAAAATCTTTTTGGTTTTAGCACCTCTTTATATTCTTTTCATTATGTATACTCACTATATTGAAAATTAGAATTGCGAAGTATATAAACATAAAAATATATGAGAATCACCACACATATAGCCTCTCAAAAACTCCACTGCATTTTCATGATTGGTTGTTAGTGAAAAGGCTAAAAACATCTTATTGTGACAAAGAAAATGGTTCAGAACTGGGGACACTCTGAAAGGCTTCAGGAAGACCAGTTGTGTCTGTGTCAATGTTGAGAAACTCTGATGGTACAACAATGGAATTGAGCAAACTACAACATACAGAAATATGAATGTATTTCCCAGATTCAATGAAGAAGACTGAAACAAGACTGCATATAATAGGACCCCATTTATATAAGAAGTACAGCTACAGGCACAATTAATCTTATCATTAGAATCATAATATAAAAGTATGATTGAACAAGAGCAAAAAGGGGATTTCTGCAGTGCTTTGGATGTCCTATTATTTAATCTGAGTGCTGGCCATGCAGGTGTACTAAGTTTGCAAAAATTCATAGATAGAGCTGTGCATTTGTAAAATTTTCCTGTATAGATATTATGTTTCAGTTCAGAATAAAACAAGTAAACAAACATGTAATTATAAATATATGTATATGCAAATGCTGTACATGAATATTTACAAAATAGTACTCATGAGACCAGCAGATGGTGTTAATGGTTACATTACTAGACTCCCACGTAGTAGATTGTGGTTCAAGTCCTGGACTCAGTGGCTTAAGACTCATGCTAGGAGAATATGTGCGTGTGCCCAAAGTCCCTTGTGATCTCTCACTTTCTGTCACTCCATCTCTCCTTGTCTCTCTGGCTAGCACGTGCACCTTATACCAAAATCTCTCAAAAAAAAAAAAAGCTAAGGGAAACAAGTGAAGTGTGTAATATATTTTATATTATATTAAGTGTCCAGCATAGACAAATCTTTGAAGATGGAATGCAAATTAGTGCTTACTACAGAATAGGAAACGGGTTTGTAGGGTGATGTATAAAGGGTAAGACTTTTTTGGGTTGTGGTGGTGATTGTACAACTCTGTGCATGTATAAAAAAATCAAATTGCACAAGCGAAATGTGTGAAAATAAGTAAATAAATAAAAAGTGAGAAATCATGAAAATTCTGCTCCAGAAATGATCTAACCACAAAGAAAGACAACAAAAAATACAGAAAGGATCTGAAAAACAACTGAAATATGATGAATAAAGTGATAGTAGTAAGTCCTTACTTCTCAATGATGGCCTTAAATATAAATAGATTAAATTCTCCAATCAAAAGACATAGAGTGGTTGACTGGATTAAAAAGAAATACTCACTACTATACTGCCTAGAAGAGACTCATTTCACTTTGAAGAAAACATAGTTAAAAGTGAAAAGATGAAAAAATCTTTTTGGTTTTAGCACCTCTTTATATTCTTTTCATTATGTATACTCACTATATTGAAAATTAGAATTGCGAAGTATATAAACATAAAAATATATGAGAATCACCACACATATAGCCTCTCAAAAACTCCACTGCATTTTCATGATTGGTTGTTAGTGAAAAGGCTAAAAACATCTTATTGTGACAAAGAAAATGGTTCAGAACTGGGGACACTCTGAAAGGCTTCAGGAAGACCAGTTGTGTCTGTGTCAATGTTGAGAAACTCTGATGGTACAACAATGGAATTGAGCAAACTACAACATACAGAAATATGAATGTATTTCCCAGATTCAATGAAGAAGACTGAAACAAGACTGCATATAATAGGACCCCATTTATATAAGAAGTACAGCTACAGGCACAATTAATCTTATCATTAGAATCATAATATAAAAGTATGATTGAACAAGAGCAAAAAGGGGATTTCTGCAGTGCTTTGGATGTCCTATTATTTAATCTGAGTGCTGGCCATGCAGGTGTACTAAGTTTGCAAAAATTCATAGATAGAGCTGTGCATTTGTAAAATTTTCCTGTATAGATATTATGTTTCAGTTCAGAATAAAACAAGTAAACAAAACAAACATTATAAATATATGTATATGCAAATGCTGTACATGAATATTTACAAAATAGTACTCATGAGACCAGCAGATGGTGTTAATGGTTACATTACTAGACTCCCACGTAGTAGATTGTGGTTCAAGTCCTGGACTCAGTGGCTTAAGACTCATGCTAGGAGAATATGTGCGTGTGCCCAAAGTCCCTTGTGATCTCTCACTTTCTGTCACTCCATCTCTCCTTGTCTCTCTGGCTAGCACGTGCACCTTATACCAAAATCTCTCAAAAAAAAAAAAAAAGCTAAGGGAAACAAGTGAAGTGTGTAATATATTTTATATTATATTAAGTGTCCAGCATAGACAAATCTTTGAAGATGGAATGCAAATTAGTGCTTACTACAGAATAGGAAACGGGTTTGTAGGGTGATGTATAAAGGGTAAGACTTTTTTGGGTTGTGGTGGTGATTGTACAACTCTGTGCATGTATAAAAAAATCAAATTGCACAAGCGAAATGTGTGAAATATATCTCAGTAAAGCTATTACCAGAAACAAAAAAAATCTAAGCCTCTAGCTTTTATATATTTTTCAACTCTTGAAAAATAACTTCAGATTTGTCAAAATGTGAAACAGCAATTTTTATGGAATTTACTTTTCTGATTATAATTAGCTGCTTTGATAACAATTCTTCTGTTTAGGGAGATCATTAAAATACTGGTTCAAGGCTGTCATAGCCGCAATTATATTAAGCAGAATTTCCGTAACATTTGCTGTCTTGTTTAATATAGTGCCTTCTAATTCCCTTTGTGCTTGCATTCTTTTTTATGTTTAATTTCTTGACGTGTGAGTTCTTTAGATCTTCCACAACAATGGGGAATATGGCTAATTTCATGAAGTCTAGACGTGTCTAATTCACATGATTCTGAGAAGTGTTTAGTTGTTCTTACTCCCACTCTTTCAGAAATCTTCATGATAGAATACAATGAGAATTAAACATTACATTGTTCAACATGTTCAGGGCATTGTCTTATTTCTTCCCCTACTTCCGCCAGTCTTAACTTTAGTAAAATGAATGCCAACTGGCATCTGGCTTTTGCTCATATTTTCAAATAACGACAATGGGAATTCTTTGCTGCAAACATAATATTCATTGCTGTTGGAGGCAGTTTAGCTTAGAAAAAATAATGTATGTACAACAGTGATTTGAAACTGATAAAATATCTGCACTCAAATAATTTGTTGACATATGGAATGCATTTAAAATTAATGAGTAAACTGACACAAATTAATTTAGCTTTTTTGTTTCCACGTATAGTTATCTATATTTTTATTTCCACTCATCCATGTGTGTTTAGATCTAATTACGTAATATCTTTATTTATTTATTTATTAGAGGTTTTCTCCATAGGGCATGTGCACTCACTTGGTAGAGAAAGAGAGACAGTGAGAGGGACAGTAAGAAATCATCCCCCAGGCAAGCGGGGCAGAGGATGGCCATGTAGCAATCTCTTCTCCTCCATCCTCCTCCTGGACACTTGAGCACGCACACATATGCACTCAGCATGATTTTCAAGACATGATTTTGGGTCTGAGACTCAAACTACAGTTGGCTATGTGTGATTCCAGCGATATACCACATCTTCTTCAGGCCCTGAGTTAATATCTTTAACCTTTTTTTTCTCTATTGAATTTAAGACTTGACAATTGAGTACTATTTGAAATTTGTTAGGAATGCTTGCTCACCCATCACGAGTATTGCATACAGAGGACACAGCTTAACTTACTGCCTACTTTAGTAAGAAAGAACACTATCTCAACCAAACTTTGACAGTGTTTCCAAAGGGTAAAAACAACATCAGTTTTATTGAGCACTTTTTTTTTAAGTTTGAGGTATGCTCGACAAATAGAAATGGTATATATTGAAAGCATACAGCTGGACGTGTAAGTATAAAATACACATCGCAAATAATCACCACAGTATAATAATTATTATATCTATCACCTCGCATAATTACTAAATTTTCTTTCTTCCTCCTTTCTTCCTTTTAGTGTATGAGAAGAACATTCTATAGCAAATTTTAAATATTTAGTCCAATATTGCTAACTATACTTACTATGCCATACATTGGCTCCCCAGAACTTAGTCATGTCTAGCTTAAGGCAAGAAACTTTTTTGAGAGAGTTGATCAGGCTTTGGGGATTATCACAATATGACTTGAGAAAACAATAAGGCAAATTTCCAAGGCCAAGAGGTTGATAATAGTGAGAGTTCTGTTGATTCTTTCTATTAAGAATTGAGAAATTATTAAGGGGATCTTGGTAATAGCATTTAGTTATTTTCTTCAGTAAGACTCTACTGGAACAGTAAAATTATAATGACAAACAAAAGAGGGAACCAGCAGTTAGCGTAATGGCTATGTTGCTGGACTCCCACGTAGTTGACCGTGGTTCATGTCCCAGACCCGGTGGCTTAAAACTCACGCCGGGCGCGTGTGTGTGCGTGCCCAAGATCCCGAGAGGAGAATGGAGGAGAAGGGATTGCAGTGTGGCCATCCCCCCTGGAGGGTGATTTCTCGTTTTCTGTCTCTGTCTCTGTCTGTCTGGAGAGTACATACACCCTATAGTGAAAAACCTCTCCAAAAAAAAAAGAGAGATCAATGTTACCTTAGCATAGACAGAAAGCTGTGTGAGGGCACAGTTCTGGTTTTCTATGTTTTAACCGTCTTCAGGGAGAGGGAACATTCAAATTTGTTCTTGCATCTTTGAACGGAATTATTAACAATCATTAAAAGATAGAAACGATTTTAACTATTTCTTTATTTCTTCTGGTAGGTAGAGTCAGAGAGAGACAGACACTTCCAGCAGGAGACTCCACACTACAATCGACCCTAATCTCAGCCAGCCTGGATCACAGACACACCCTGATACCCACCATGCTTGAGACACGAATCCAGGATCTTCTCCTTGTGGGTCCAGTGGGAACTGCTGAACCACCGCCTGGCCCAAGGAAATGCACGTGTTGGTAAAATGTATCACTTACACTCTTTTTCCTCTCCTTGCATCTAGGATCCTGATGATAATCTTTCTTTGGTTTATTTGACTACAAATGGCCCTTTAATTACAGTGCTATTCAACTGTGGTCTCTGAAATATTTTAATAATCCTCTAAAATAATCCTTTCTTGTTGCCATGTTTTACTGATACCTTTAGCGGACTACAGTTTCTGGGTTATCTTAATAAGCAATCATTGTAGTAGAGACAATTCTTCCAAGTGGTAGGGGATTATTGGGAAACATAATTGAGTAAAAACAAAATAGGTTGACCTCAAATCACTAGAGATGTCCTTGACTTTAAAGGCAATTAAGTCTGAACTTGAGATATGAGGGATGCTTTGAGTACTCAAAGACTGAATTACAAGATACAGTGAGGATCAAGGATATTGTGGTCTACTGCAGAAATATCTTTTTCTGCTTATACATATATAAAATCATCTCTCAGAGCACACCAGAAGACAATAGTAATAGGGTTCAGTATGATCTATGTACAAAATAGATTGAAAATCTTTATTTAAAGAAAGAGTTATTTCTGCAGCACAATGATAATATAAGGAAAACCAAGTAAACAATGATCATAAAACAATAATCTTAAAGAAAGTAACTAGAGACTTTACTGTTCTTCAAATTTCATCTCTAAGTTCAATGTAAATCTAATGAATAGCTAACTAGAATTTTTCTATTGATATTTTTCCAAGCATGTTCTAACACTCTTAAAGATAAAAAAGGCCAAGAACTGTCAAGATCATTTCCAAAATGAACAAGGTAATGAAATTATTCTACTAGCTACCAAAGCTTATTATTAAGCTCAGTGTAAATAGTCTTAATAATTAGACAAAATGTATGCTATTTGAATCAATAATAGAAAGGATGACTAGACCAGAATCAGATCCATGTTGATACAGATACCTTTGCATATCAGAAGGAGAAAAAAATGTATTCAATAAACAGATTTCCAGTATTGGATACAATTTCTTATAATGAATGAAAATGTCTATAATGTGATAAAGTACTCATAAACATGATGACATTAAGACATAAACATTTATTTCAAAAATAAAAATAATAAATGTCAGGGCCAGCTGGTAGTTAAGGCAGCTGAATCCCACATGACCAAGTCTTCTGTTTGAATCCTGGACCCAGAGGTTTGTAAAACACGCCAGGCACGTGTGTGTGCTCATGCCCAAATCTAAAGAGGAAAATAGGGAAGAAGGTATTGTGGTGTGACCATCCTCCCTTGGGGATGATTTCTCTCTGTCTCTCTGGTGAGCTTACAGGTACTATAGCAAAAACAAGCAAACAAATAAGAAAGAATAAAGCCAAACAATACAATGTATAAATGCTTATTCAGAAAACTTTTATGGAAATACAATAGATTACAATAACTTTGGAGAGCAAGCAGGTTGTGTCCAGTAAGGCTAAAACACACACACACACACACACACACACACACACACAATATTCAACTAAGTCTTTTTATCTTTTTTCCTAGAGAAATTCATATACACATGCAAAAATACTTATGCCACATTGTATTAGCATATGTTGCATTCACAACCTAAAAGCAACAACAGGAATAAAATAAGTTGGGGGCACTAAAATAAAATGTTTCACAAATAAACAAATAGACTATTACAGAGTTAAACTGAATAACAGCCTCAAAATTCTATATTAATAATCTTAGTTAAATATTATATCTACAATGTTGCAACTTTTATTTTGTTGCAGTTTCAAGTATCCAAGCTATCTTATATATTTGAATTGGATATACCATGTAAAGCAAGATGGACAAAACACACTAGAGATGGCAAAGCCCAGAATTAGCGCAGTTAAATTTAGGGAGAAAGAGAAGGGAACAGAGAGGGCTTAAAGCTGATCTTTACTATATTTTTTGAAAATTTAATGCTCATGTAAAATAAAATCGAATAAAGGAATCAAGTGGAAAAAGAAAAAAGTAAAACTTTTAAGGGATACAAAAATGGAAAATTATCTGTTGATATAATATGAATGATAATATCTTTAATTAGACTAATATACAGTGTATTCATGCCAGGAATATTCATTTTATAAGCTGTAATGAAATATGGTGATGGAATGTATTAAATTAAATTTAATTTAAAATAACATATTAATAATATATTGAGAAATGTGATAGAAAACATATTTGTTACAATTTTCTTTTCTACAATTTTGGAAAATAATGTAAAAGAGAAATCAGTTAAATTAAAATACCAATAATACAAATATCCTATTCAGAAAAAAATAGATTTTTTAATATCAGTTTTTTATGGTATTTATATTCTAATCTCCTACTACTTTTTTTCTTTCTTTCTTCTTTCTTTATTTTTTCTTTTCTTTCTCTTTCTTTTTTCTTTCTTCCTTCCTTTCATTCTTTTTCTTTATTTCCTTTCTCTCTCTTTCTTTCTTTCTCTTTCTTTTTCTCTTTCTTTCTTTTTCTTTCTTCTTTTTCTTTTCTTTTTTTCCTTTCTTCTTTCTTTTGTTTTTGCCACAGGGAATTTGCACTCACCAGAGAGCGATGGTTAGAGGGAAGGTGAGAAATCATCTACTCCCCACCACCCACCTTCCCAGGGGGATGGCCACAACACAATCCCTGTTCCTCCATTCTCCTTTGGGATTTTAGGGCTTGCATGTGTCCAGTATAATTTTGAAACCACCATGTCTGAGATTGGAACTGTCACCGATCATGTGGAAGTCCAGGTCTTTAACCACTATGTCACCTGCTGGTCCCACATTCCGGTGATTTCACATTGATATTTTTAATGACACTCTAGTTATACTCTCTATATGAAAAAAAGAATTTTTTTTTTAAAAAACCTCTTATCTTCCTCAGTCCTACTTTGAGCTGAAAAGGATAAAATAATTAAGAGACCACTGAGTGTCAAGGGATACATTTCTCTAGAGCAATTGCACAAGATACAGTGTAATTTTTAAAAGTATTGTCATACAATTTGTACCCAAAATTGTACTTCTAATAATTTACCTAAGGAAACATTAGGACATTAGGAGATAAAAAGGTTTGTGTTGAAAATTGTTCATATGGTATGATTTATTATGTTAAAAACCTGAAAAGAAATTCCCAAATAGTATGAGACTGTTTAAATATTTTGTGATATGCTAGAACACACTGCAACCATTAACATACTGTTTGGATTAAATATTTCATTACACATTGAAAACGAATATTAAATATAAACAGTGTAGTAATTCATAATATCATATTCCTAATAGAAAAATGCAGTTGTAAATTCATAATGTTTTATCTCAAATCAAAGTTTCTTTTTTAATTTTCTAATTTTTTTTACTGGCAATGACCTACATGCCTGTGTGTATTGAGACAACTGGTGAACCTGGGTAATGATGCACAGGATTCTTATGGCTGTGCTTACAAAAATTGTGCAAGTTGGAAAATATCAGGTCGTAGGGAAGTCATGATGTATTTTCCTTTTTTTTTTTGTAATGCAAAAATGCATCATGACTTTTCCGATGACTAATATATCAAAATAAAAAATTAGGATTGGCCCTATGTTCTCGTGGTTAAGGGAGCTGGATCCCATATGGCCAATGACAGTTCAAATCCCAGTCTTGGCAACTTTAGAACACATGGCAAGTACATAGGCATGTGTGCTCCAAAATCCTGACAGGATGGACGAATGGAGAAGAAAGGATTGTGGTATGACCACACCCATGGGGAGCTTTCTCCCTCTCCCTCTCCCTCTTTCTCTTACTTTGCCTCTTTCTGTAGAGTGCACATACCCTTTGGCTATTAAAAAAATAAAAGAGATTTAAAAAATAGTAACTGAGGACCTGCTGATGGCCTGGTAGTTAAGGCAGCTGGATCCCACCTAGCTGACTGCATGACTCACCTGCTTAAAAAACATGCCAGATGCGTGCGTGCATGTCCAACATCCCAAAAGGAGAGATAGAAGTGAAGGGATTGTTGTGGAACCACTCCCCATAGTGGAGTGTGTTCTCACTCTTCCTCTCTATCGCTAGCTGTCTCTCTCCAGTGAGAACACTTGCCCTCTGGAAAATTACAAAATTAAAAAATTTTAAACATAAAAATTTACCACAAAAAATTTCAACTCAATGAGATAATTCAGGTATTAGATTAGATTCAGGGTATTGCTTTTCACTTATTTTCCTGATAACTTCAATATTACTGGCAATTAGGTTGAGAGGTGGAGAATTAAAAAGAGATACAATGGTTTGAGAATTAGATCTTTAAAAAATTAAACATTATTGCCATTATGTAAAATGGGCCATAAATTGATCAGAAGTCTACTAAGATTTGAGTAAATTGTATTTCCAAAGCCGAAGTACAAACATAATTTGACTGACTAGGATTTAAAACAATTCCACATCTCCAATCTTTCACAGGCATGAGGCAGGCTTTGAAGGCTGTGTAGTTCCCCAAGAGGACACTCAAGCTGACAGCCATTTCAGATGGTGCCAATGCAATCAGGAAGAACAAAGAACTCAGATACCAATGATAATGGTTTGGGGGAAGAATGGAGTCAAAAACATTCCTTCCAGAACACAAGGTCATGGCCTTATCAATAAAGTTCCTAACCTTTACTGTGCACTCTCAGAGAGCTTTAACTCACATCTAGGGACAGTTGGATTGCTACAGACTAGTGACTGCTGAGTGCCTTCTATTATCATCTTTTCCTAATATGTGCATACACACACACACACACACACACACACACACTGTATCCTTCTCTACCTTTACATACTGGGGACAAGGAGTATATATCTTGTCTTTTCAGTTTATGCGTCACACAGAAGAAGGAAGCAGAAAGGCATTTGGTGACTAGAAGAATGGACAGGGTGGGAGATCACCAGTGCTTTTCAAGTATCCATATGATCCATACTATACAGCCCCTGCACCTCCGAGTAGATCAAGTGAACAGTCTTGCCTTGCCAGGAGAACACAACAAAAATCTATCGATAAAGTTATTTTATTGTAATCTCACATTCTCAGTCAGAACAGACAAAGGCAAGTTATTCTGGCGTAGCAGAATTGCTGAATAGAAGCTCATGGATCCTCATTTACCACTTAAAGAATATTAATGTGAGCTGCATTAAACTGGGCACACACAACAAATAAATTATTTATATACTCATATAAATACATATATACATGTAAGTATGCATGCATGCCCTGACTCCCAAGAGGGCATTTCAGTATGGAGACTGATTTCTTACTTTCTCTCTACCTCTTTCTTTCTCTGTCTCTTTCCAGCAAGCATAAATGCTGCTGTGGCAAAAATCTAAAAAAAAAAAAAAAAACAAGCAAATAAAAAATATGTAATGCAATTCCTAAAGGAGAGAAAAAGAAGCATTGGCTAGATGATAGAAACTTTGTGGGTACTTTTTGCTCTTTCTCCTGAACAAATGCATTGTCTTAAATTAAAAGAGAGTAATAAACAATACTTCTGTAAGCTAATCATAAAGAATACAGAACAAGGGCTGCCCCATAGGCTAGTGGTTACGGGAGCTATTATAGATCCCATAAGCTCACTTTAGTCACCATGCTTCCTCTTGCTAAAAAGAGTGGCTATGTCTAATTTGAACTGAAGTACCAAATAAAGATATGACCATGGATCTTTTGGGGCTTAAAGAGAACATGGGTGGATATAAAGTTAAGAGCTCTGGGGTTTGAAACTTTGTGTAGAACCTATAGTATCTGTAATGACAGAGTGAACATAATTTCCCTTTCCCAACTCTGATCCCAAAGCACAGACACTGAACGGAGCTTCAGGGTGAGCCGAGGCCTCAGCACTGCAGCTGACGTGTGCAGTGTCTATTGTCAATAGTCTTTCCTGTGGCTGACACTGGGTACTGTGCAGTTCTTCAGCACTTGGCTGGAGACTTGGCTGTTTTATAACATGAGATGTTTCTTCAAACATCTCCTTCATTGACTACGAGTACTTTTTAGATAATTAGGACACATCTCTGGAAGCAGCCATGTTTCACTGACAATATTATCTGATAGTAATTGTGGTATTTTAATCGCCTCAAGTTGTTGAACTTAAATTTCAACTCCAGAGGAAATGGAATAACCAGGATTGCATTTTATGATTAAGCACTCTAGGGAATGACTTTAAATCAAGGAAAGTGAGTCTTAGGTGAAGCTGAAATGCATTAATGCAATAAAAAAGTTCAGGATATTATACATGTTTGAGTAATTCTTTGAAAATGAGTTAGCCCTTTTCTTTAATCATAGACTGATAAAATGTAGTATATTTATTTTATTTTTAAGAGATTTCTGCTACAGGGAGTGTGAGCTTGCCAGAGAGACAGAGACAGAGACAGAAAGTGAGAATTACCTCCAAAGGGGGATGGCAACGACACAATCCCTTATCTTCTATTCTTCTCTGAGGAGTTTAGGCACTCATACTCCTGTGATTAGCATGAGTTTCAAGCCACCGGGTCTGGAACTTAAACCGTGGTCAGTTGGATAGGAGCCCAATGTTATAACTATTATGTCACCTGCTGGCCCCAAAATGTAGCATATTTATTCTGGTAAGCATTAAACATGTCATCTGGGACTGATCTTTGCATTTCATGAGATAATATTTCATGTTTTATTATCAGAGGAAAAATATGTTTATGGGGGAAGAATTCATTATAGAACCCAAATATTCTCAACTGCCCTTTGTAGAGCCAAACCTTACAATACCATCTAACACTCACATTTGTAATGTCTTATCTGATCAGTATCAAAATAATCTATCCTAAGCTAGCCCTGTGTGCTGGTGGTTAAGGGAGCCAGATCTTACATGACCAACCATGATTTGAGTCCCAGCCCCGGTAGCTTATAAACATGTTTAGAACCTGTGTGTATATTGCTAAATCCTAACATAATGGAAAGTGGAGAAGGGATTACTGTGTGACCACACTCCAGTGTGGGTGGGTGCTTTCTCCCTTTCTCTCTCTCTTTTAGTCTGATAAGTGCATTTTCCCTCTGACAATTAAAAAAACATGTTAATGTTTGCATTTTCCTTGTTATGAAATTCTACATAGAATAGTTCAGGAGGTCAGCTAAAATCAAGGATTCCTTCTTTCTTAGTTGCAATTAGTATGTGCAAAATGATTCCTCTCTATAGATGGAATCCATCCTGGTCTCTTCCCTTAGAATATTACATAAAGACTGCTAATTGAATACTAGAAATCATTTTTTGAGAGAAGAGTCTGAGCTGGTCTTCACCTTTGGCTGCTGCTTCCTGTATAGAAGTATCATTGGACACTAAGACTATGCATTCGGGATGAGATCAGAGACTCACTTTGCCACTTTGTGCTTAAATCACATGGAACAAGATAATGGCCCAAATGAGATTCCAGCTCTCTAATTTTCTAAACGAAAATGTGGTAGGCATTCTAAAATGGTTCTCAATGATATCTACCTTTACCCTCCTATTCTTTTAAAGGGGGTTACTTTTGCGTTGGCTTCTAACAAATAGAATATAATAAACATTATGGAATTTCATTTCCAAGATTAGGCCATATAACACCAGTTTTTCTTTCTTGCTGACATATTCTCTCTTGCCCTCTTGCTTGCCTTTTTCAAAGACGTAAGCTGTCATGTGGGGACAATTTTTGTGGTCAGGAACTAAGGACAATATCCACCCACCAGCTAGTGAGGAACTAAGGCCCTTAGTCCAATAGTCTGTGAAAAATAAAATCCAACACACAGTAATGTACATAAGCCTTAAAGCTAAACCTTTCTGAAGGAACACTTGGGTCAACCATAGCCCGGACCACAATGTTGATTGCAATCTATGAGAAACCCCAAAGCAAGAACCCAGGTGGCCTTGCCTAGATTTCTGACTCACAGAAACTGTATGATAATAGATTGTGTTTTCCTTTGACTATTTGTTTTGGGCTACTAAGTTTTGGAGTACTGTGTTATACATCAAGAGAAAATTGGTATAATGGAAAATAGTGATACCTACTTCAAATCTTTTTGTAGGAATGAAATGATGTAATGATGAATATTGTTTTTTTTCTTTTTTTTGCTTATTTTTAACTTAATTAGGTCTCAAACTTCATAAACAAATATTAATGCCATCATTGGATTCATATTTGTGATATGTTTTAGTCCATATTTCAAAAGTTGATATCAAATAATTTTGAACCATTGTTGTTATTATAGTATATATTTTTTTCTGTTTGGTTGAGTGCTTTTTGGCAAAATGAATTCTAAGGTTATTAGTTCAATATCTCAGTTGTCAGCTTATTCAGAGGGAATCCTGAATAAGGATTCATGAATCCTGGGGGAAACAAATCTTTAGGAGGAATTTTATGAGGGAGAATTTACAATGTCTTACAGCTTTAAGAACAACATATACAAATGCAATTTAGTTGATCTGGTTACCAAAACAAATCTCTAGACTATACATATCAATTGAAAGAAATCATATTTCCCTCAATGCAGGAAATTCTTGCATAATTTATTTCAAATGTATCCAACAAAGGATTAGCAATAAAAGTTTACCCAAAGGACAGTATTTTATGACTATTTTTGAAACATCTTCAATCCTTTTTATCTTCCTAAACAGAACAGATTGAAGTGATAGTTTATTCTGCCTCAGTAGCAGCAAGGTTTCTTCATCTTACTTCCTGGTATGCCCTGCTATTTTTGCTGGATCCTCTAAGTAATGTTATACTTTTATTAGGATAACTACTTACATATATATTCATATCCAAAACTTTGAAATCAGTGTAATTATTAAGCCCATTATTCAACCAGGTAGAAGTCTAAGAAAATGGTTTGCTTAAGAGATTAGGAAGAATTATCTTCAAAAATATAATGGAGAAATATATTTCTTTAAGAAAATTATGTGGAACTTTTAATGCACTTACAAAGTGATTTGAGGGAGCTTACTGGATATGACAATGAAGAAAGTTTCAGAGAATTTTCTTACTGGTCAATGTAACCAGCTAGTAAGTGGCAGTGTTTGGATTTTAAATTATATACTCTATCTTCAGAGTTTGTGCTCTGAGATGTTATGCCATGTGTCATTGGTAATAGTAGTAGCCAAAATTATATTAATAAAGTAATTTATATCTATATATTTATATATAGAGAGATATATGATTGATTTGTAAGTGATTCTTTATAAATTCTTGACATATATACTACAATTAGTATCATGCTGTAGCTATGTGACATGGGTGTTGATGTCAACAGAGAAATCAAATGAAGGTATAAAATCCGACCAGAAAGAAGTGCTAACTTTGCTGGATCCTTAAACTTTCCTTTTTTTTTTTTTTTTTTTTGAGAGGTTTTTGACATAGGGAGCATGCGCCCGCCAAAGAGACAAAGAGAGACAGAGACAGAGACAGTGAGAGGAAAAGTGAGAAATCACCTCCCATGGGAGTGGGCATGTTACAGACTCTTCTCCCTTCTCCTGCTGCAATCTTGGGCTTGCATGTACTACTCCTGGTACGATTTTCAAGCTACTGGGTCCAGGACTCAAACCACAGTCAGTCATGTCATAGTCTAGCGATGTAACCACTACACCATCTACCAGACCCAGAACCCTTAAACTTTCTATAACAGAGTCTCAGACTCAATGATTTTCACATTATAAGTGTATATTTTTACACAGTTGTTTCACAGTTGCTCTGAGTTCAATAATATGCAAGTTAGAGAGACATGTAGAGATAATGAGCAAAGAAATTTGTTGCCTATGAAATAATATCAGACGTGTTAGGAGAATCAAAGCATGCTTAATACAGTCTTGGGAGATCTAATATTTTGCCATATATTTATTGAGTGACCGCAATGCTTACTTACCTGACAAAGGTAGGGTAAAAGAAGGAGTCAGTGGTAAATCTTACCTTTGAAGAAACACACTTAAATTTTGTGACAATTATTCTCATACAATTATAAAACAGCACTTGTCTTATTTAGACTTCAAATATGCTAACAGAAGCATCAGTTTGATTATTGTTAAGGTTTTTGTTCTAAATTTAAAAATGAGCAGAGGCAAATCAAGAAAGTGAAGAAGACAATTGCAGTACAGGATTGTTTTTAAGCCCTTCTATTTCACTCCAGTCAATTTTAGTTCATCTTTTCCCCACTGCATCCATAGAAAGAAACTGTTGTAATCAAGACTAACAAGAGGGACCAGAAGTTAGCGTAATGGCTGTGTTGCTGGACTCCCACGTAGTCGACCACGACTCGAGTCTCAGACCTGGTGGCTTAAACTCATGCCTGAGGTGTGTGCATGCATGCCCAGGATCCTGAGAGGAGAATAGAGGAAAAGGGATTTCAGCGTGGCCATCCCCCCTGGGGGGGGTGATTTCTCACTTTCTGTCTCTCTGTCTCTCTCTGGCGAGTGCATGTGCCCTATAGCAAAAACCTCTCTAAAAAGAAAAAAAAAAAAGACTAACAAGAATCAAGCATAGAGGATACAACTTGTCTTGGACTTCAGCTGGTTGGAAAATTCTAAGAAACATATGCCAGCAACTTGCTTCTGTTATTTTCTCTTCTTTATTTTTTTCCCTTTTTTTGTTTTGGCTAAAGGGTGGATGCATTTGTCAGAGACAGAAAGGGAAAGAAAAGCTCTTCCTCGGGGAATAGTTATGTGGCAATTTCTTGTCCTCTTTCACTCCCTCTCTTCAGGATTCTGGGCACATACACACACGAGACTGGTGTGTTTTCCAAGCCAGCAGTCAAGGTCTCGAACTGTGTGGTTGGCTATGTGGGATCTAGCTGCCTTAACCACCAGGCCACAGAGCTGATCCTCTATTTTTTTAAGTAATTTCTGAAAGAGTAGAAAAATTGCCTGTGTCCACTGGCAGTGATTATAATTCTTTGCAATTAAGTAAATCAAAGTAAAACCAGAAATGCTAAGTTTTCTTTCCTCTTTACTCCTTATGCTGAACCTTAGTGCTATCTCCTCACTAATCTTTTTTTGTAGGCATAAGAATTGTGTTGAGACCAGCAGATGGATTACTAGTTACGTCATTTGACTCCCATGTAATTGACCACAGTTGAACTCCCAGACCCGGCGACTGAAAATTCACACTGAGTGCGTATACATGGGAGTCCAGTAACATAGTCATTATGCTAATTGTTGGTCCCATGGTGATTTGTCTCTTAAATCTGCTTCCTTCTCTGTTTTTCATTTGTAATAAAGTTTAAATAAAGCAAGATAAAGAGAAGTACTTTGATAACCTTTCAGAAATAACTTCAGTGTACAGTTTCATTATATCAAATGTGTTTACATCTTTGAAATAATTTGTTAGTGAGGACTTTTCACAAAATAAATCATAGAAATGCAATATTGGAAATTCAAACAAGTTCTGAGTATTTGCCTGGGCTTATGTTGATATTCAATAAATTTACTTCTTATACAAAACAAATAGTATACAAGCTAAGACAAATAAGTTGCATAGAAAAATATTATTTTCTCTCCCCTTAATATCATTCTACTGATGAATATTGAATATTAAAGAATAATATTTTTTTACTTTTAAATTTTCTTGCCATAAAGATTTCTTGGTATGCATTTGTAACCTGACATTAATAAGAAAATTAAAAATAAAAAAATCTCTAAAATGAAAAAATATATATTTAATCAAGTTACAAAGGGGGGGATTTAAAGGAATAGCTAGTATTAGCTTAGACTTCTTGATCAAAGAATCAAGCAAGTATCAATGTTAGACCTCAGGTTCTCTCTTGTCACTTTTAAGATATTTATGGAAGTAAATGGCTATTCACATTGTATGTGAAGGCAAAATGCCTTTTATTTGGGGGGGACACTTTAAAATACACTTGTATTTTATATCACGTAGTATGTTGATATTACTTACAATGTTCAGGTGATTATTTTTCTAAGCTGCTCTCCTGTGAAGTAAGTGTATATATATAAAAACATTTTTGTAGTCATATATTTAGTATGTTGCAGATACAAGATTAAACTTACAGAAGATTGATGTGACATCAAAAGATAGCACATTGACATCATGGGAAGATATTGCCTTTGAAGTCTGTCATGTTCACTTTGTACTTTTTATAGCTGTACTTTTTATTCATCATACATAAAATTAAATATATTTAAATGCCTATCAAGCTGAAAAAACAAAAGAAAAATGTAACGTATTCTTTTTGTATCCTTTTCATACTCATACCTGTTAATTCTTCAACTGGGAATCATGTAAAGAGAAGTGTTTAAGGGAACAAATTTATGAATGAACATAACTACCATTCATGGGTCACAAAATTGCAAAATGCACACTGCCCTGGATTCATCTCTTCCTTTTGGTCTCCCTGGGAATCAAGCCTGTAACATTACTTATTATCAGTGATGTCCTAATCTCATCAACAAAAAACTTAAACTTTACATCAGAATGGAGACCTATCTAACCACTTTCTAATATCCTATTCTATATACTTTCTGTTTGTGAAGAAATCATTTAAAATATGAATGCCATGGGCCAGCAGTTGGCATGTATTTTAAGGTGCTGAGTCCCACATGGCCAGCTGGGTGGTTTGAGCTGTAGACCTGGTGGCTTGAAAATCAGGCCAGGCACATATGCATGCATGCCCAAATCTACAAGGTGACTGGAGGAGAAGGGATTGCAGCATGACGTCATGCCTGGAGGGTGATTTCTCATATTTCCCTCATTTCTCTCTGTCTCTATAGCAAAACACGAAATATACATTATACACGCACACACACACACATGTATGAATGTGAGATTAGTAATATTTAAATCACCATTTGCGTCATTAAAGTCAATTTTAAAAAAAATTTTGATTATTAGCCCCTTATTTTTTAAAGAATTATTTAACTTTATTTATTTCAATTTGACCAGAGAAGGACAGAGTAAGAGAGAGTGGGAAAGTGAGAAAGCAAGCCTCTAGGTCCGGGATTCGAACCACGGTTGACCATGTGGGAGTCCAGCACCCTTAACTACCGTAACACTTGCCGGTCCCAAAGTCAAATTAAATTTTTCAAAGCACATACATACTAGCTAGTTTAATCCAAAATTGCATATTTTTCTTTTTCTCTGTAGCTTAACTCTTGACTTAGGGAAGTAATGCCAAACTGAGAAAGGTGATGTGGTCATCTTAACATAATACTATATATTCTTAATATTTAAAACTATGAAAGATTATGTTGACCACCAATATGTAGAAATCATTTTCTATGATAAAAAGTGCTTTCATACATTCTTATACAGAGTTCTTAAGAATACAGGCCTTGGAAATGTCTTCTGGTTAAAACTTTAAGAATACTTAGCTATTTCAAAATTCTAAATAAGTGAATAGTTACTATTTCTTCAGTTTTATTCTGAAATAAAGTAATTACCTAGGTTGTGGTTAAGCAAAGTTAGAAACTATAGCAGAAAGTTAGATTGAATAATGTCTTCTATATCACAGTGAAAAAAATAGCTTTATATTTGAGTACATGGGAGTCATTAGAGAAGTTTGTAAGTAAAATGAAATGATATAATTTTATTTTAAAATAAATCACTACATTTTCTGTATTAAAAGTAAAGCCTGAGATTGACAATTGTTGCAAGAATGGTA
>NW_006206145.1:899750-912415 GCF_000334495.1 Tupaia belangeri chinensis | reverse complement strand
GAAAGAAACAAGGAAAACAGAAGGATGGCTGATTCATATTTTAAAAGAAAATGGAGTCTTGGAACAAGGTTGTAGCAAGGGACAAGATCTTAAACTGTTATATCCTGGGCTATATTGAAGACAATACTAGGAAAATTTCATGATGGACTAGTTAGTTGGAAGGAAAGAAAATATAAAGAATGAAAGGAAGGGAGAGGCATGATGAGGGAAAAAAGGGAGAAAGGTGATGAGGATGGCTTCACATATTTTGACTGGAGTAACTTGTGGGTTGAAGTGGTCAGTGACTGAGATAAATTTTATGGTAAGGCATCTTCTTGTCAAATACTTAACTGGGCTATCGAGTATTCAGCTTACTAAAATTAAATTCAAAAGCGATGTCTAGTGTAGATATGTAATTTTAGGAATCATTATAACATAGATATTTAAAACCATGAGAAATGCAGAGATTATCAAGATAGTAAATGAGGTAGAGAGAAAAAGAAAGAATAAAAGAGTTTTGAAGAAAAAAACACTGCAGTATTTCAAGAGAAAGAGGTCAAGAGCAAAAGCATAATTAGAAAAAGAGACATTTCAGGAAGTCATGTGAAGTGAGAGTTTAAGGAGACAAAAGTGGGCTGATTCAACTGCTGCTAATATAGCAACTGAGATGAGAGTTGAGAATTGACAAGCTGATTTTGCAATGTACCAGTCATTGGTGACCTAGATTAGACCAATATTGGAGGACTGCTGGGGGAAAATTACTATTTGAGTGTACACAAAGAAACTGGAAATAAGGAAAAATCAAAGGCTATCAATAAAAAAAAAATGAAATAGAGTAAAAAGTTTCCAAAAATGTTTTCTGTAAAGTAAAGCAGAGAGATTCAGTATGTAATAGAAGTGTTTGTGAATTCAGTGGATGGACATTAAGATGACCCTCATGCCGTTCATTGCCTGGTGTTTATGCCTCTGTCTAATTTCCTCCCTTCGAGTGTAGACAAACCCACTACTTGTTTCAGACTTACAATGGATAGCAAAAGTGCCAAGAGGATACTCCCGTTATCATGTTATACAAGAATTTCTCTTGCTTATAGAGTCTCTCTAAAGTTGCTGCTTTAAAGGAATGTCCATCAGCCCTACAGTCATAAAGAAATAAATTTTGCCTAACAGATAAGAAATATGTACATGTGTATGAAAATATGCTTGATATCATGGCATTAGAGGACTGTAATTTAAAACAATGATGTGCCACTATATACCCATTGCTATATCTAAGTAATAGACTATTCACAATATGAATGGCCAGTGAGGAAGCAGAACAGTAGCAGCTTTCCTTTAATATGAATGAAAAATGATGTAGCCACTCTGAAGACAATTTGACAGTTTCTTGCAAAACTCAACATAGTCTTATCATATGACCCCAGAATCATTCTCCTAAGATTTTCCTAAATGGACTTGAAAAATCATAGTCACACAAAATCTGTGTGTGAATTCTCATAGCAGCTTTATTCATAATCCTCCCAGAATGGAAGCCAGATAGCCCTTCACTAGATGAAAGGATTATAAAACAAGTGAATGAAGCAAAATGAAGCAAAACTGTGGTATATTCATAATACGCAATGTTATTCAGTGATACAAAGAGATTAGTCACCAAAGTATGTAAAGACAACTAGGAACTGCAAATGGATATTGATGAAGAATCCAGTCTGAAAAGCTATATATTTAGTAATTCTAACAATGTGACGTTCTGAAACAGACAAATCTATAGGGACAGTAAAATATGAAAAGAATAATTACCCGCTATTTGTGAGAAAAAAGAAAAGGGATGACTAGATGAAGCACAGAGGATTTTTAAGGTCATGAAATTATTCTGCATGATTCTGTAATTGTGACTATATGATATTATGAATTTGTCGAAACCTATAAAAGTTTATAACCCAATAAGTGCACCCTAGTGTGTACAAATTTTCAAACTAATATCAAAGAGGCCAGTGAATCCAGAAAATAGGCAAACTGTGACAAGATAAATGTCTCACAAACTCACTGAAATGGGGTGGGGGAAGATGTGCTGACCTAAACAATTCTGTAAATTCATGTGGTTAACACAAGGCAAAGGGAGCTCCACAGAAGTACTGTATTCTAGTCAATAAGCTGTTTCCATAGGTCATGGGTTAACAATTCAGATACTGTTATGTACATCAGAAGGGGAATGAGAATAATGAAAACAGCTCACAATTGCAAAACTTGAAAAAAATCTGAACAAAATATATAAAGTAGTATTTTTAAATTATAAAATAAGTATCCATGACTCCATACTAACATAAAAGATAGAATTTATAAATGGAGAAGTAAGGCATATGTCAAAACAAGACATACAGACAATATATAATCGACTCTCATTTCACAATGTTCTGTGATGAAAACCTGCTCTATTTCTCCAATATTCTGTCCCCATACTGGTATCAGCTTTCATCAGATAACTACTTTGATTGTTTAGACTTACATCTCAAAATAATTCATTTTATCTTGGTTTTTTCAGTGTGAAGAAATTTCTAGATAACTTGAAGTGTATGATTATGTTATTCATGACTTTACAGGATTGAAGGACTTACTGTGATTTTTTTTTTCTCTTTTACCTCCGTTCTCTATCCTAAGTAATGTAATTTATCCAGTTATATTTCAAAGGCCCAGCATCTCTATAGCTGTCAACGCATAGCCACCAGTACTAGGAGGGCTTCAGCTACAGCTTTCTGATGGACCTGTATTTTTCATAAGATGTTAAATACTACTTCAACATATCATTTTTAAACACTTTCAATGTAGTCATTTGTTTAGAATACATTTTTGGAGAAAACCTTTCAACTCTTCTAAATTTTGAACTTGGTTGAGGGTAATTTTCATTCATGTTAATAGCAAGATGCTGATCTTGATGCATTCCCTTACTTGACTATTTATTTGTTGTTGTAATTGTGAAAATAAATGAATTGCTTTATTGCTAACAAAATAACTTGGTCGTAATGTCTCTTCCTTGCATGCACATAACAAAATGCCAGAGCACATGCCTCTAAATCAGAGGATACAAGGGGAGACAGAACATTAAACTCATCATAAATATGAGGTGGATTCACAGTTTTAGATAGTGTGTTAGCTAATTAAGCATGTTGACACAAAATTAATTGAAACAGCTCAGGATTTACTATACTTACACTAGGCAATCTGTGTTTTCAAAGCCTTCACAGAGGCTAACATAAACATAATGCTAAATATGAACAAAACATAGCTAGATGGGAGGCCAGATGGTGAACAGTAATAATGCAAATACAATGCTCTTTGAGGATGACCCACATGGGGAGGTTCCGTGTCTGTGCTGGAGATGCTCTTAACACACTGATGAAGCACATGCCTGTGATCTGGGGCTGTCTGAAGCTGGAGATGAATCATGACAGGAAGACCTTATTGACAGTGACTGTCTCTCTGGATAGGTCTCTCTCTCTCTCTCCCAGTCTTTTTCCCTCATGGAGGAAAAAAATCTTTGTAAATACAGTATTACAATGAATAATGAAACTAAAGTCACTAAAGTGTTTCTTATAATATACTTCAGAATAAGCTTACTCAGGTATGTTTGCTAGGAAATACAGTTGGTCTTCCATATTTGTGGCTTTACTGATAGAAAATATTGCATTGCTGATGACATGTACTATGTACTTGGGTCTTTGATGATGGTTGCATCTAGACTGAACATGTACAGGCTTTTTTTTTTCCCTTTTCTTATTTTTGTTTCCTGAATAATATTGTATAACAACTATTTATATAACATTTACCTTGTACTAGGCATTGTAGTAGTCTAGAGATAATTTGAAGTATACAAAAGGATATGTGTGGGTTTATGTAAATAGTAAATACCATGCCATTTACATATGGTACTTAAATGTGGATTTTAATATTCACGGTAGGTCCTAAAGTCAATCTTTTCAGATCCTGAGACATGTTTGTACATGCTCTTACAATTGCAGCTGTCACGCTTGACAGCTAAATCATTGAGTAATTCAGTTGTCCAAGAGGTGCAACTACTGGTGATAAATAGAAAAAATACAAATAATAAATCATATTAACAAATAAGTGTCCTAATTGCAAGTTTATTGTAATATTATATTGAAGTTTAAATATCAATAAATTTGAAAATTTAGATAAAATGGATCAATTTTTAAGAAAACAACTTACAAAATGAACATATAAAATATACATATTTTTGTACTTATAAAGGCCAGCAATTGGCGTAATGGTTACATTGCTGGACTCCCATGTTGTTGACTGCAGTTCAAGTCTTGGACCCAGTGGATTAAACTCATGCCGGCACATGTGCATGCATGCCCAAGATACCAAGAGAAGAATGGAAGAGAAGGGATTGTGGTGTGGCCACCCCCCCGGGGTGTGATTTCTCACTTTTTGTCTCTCTTTCTGGTGAGTGCATGTGCCCTGTAGCGAAAACCTCCCCCAAAAATAAAAAAAAAATAAAAATTAAAGCCATTCCATCAAGAAAATCAAAGAATATATGGCTTCACTTAAAGAATATTTTAAAATTTACATGAGAGATCATGCCAAGCTCCACTTTGTACCAGATTACTAAATCAGAAGACTCAGTTATATTTCTATTTATCAGTAAAGAAAAATGTAAAACAAAATTAAAAACAGATATTATTTACCACAGTATATATGTGTGCATAGAAAGAGAGAGAGACAGAGACCTATGTGTTCAAGAACTATATAAATAATAATATAAAAGCAGTTGAGGAACATCACAGAACTGAATGGGGAGCGTAAACTATGTACAAGCAATGTTGGGCTCAAAATAACAGAGATGTCAATTTTCTCCAAGATTGTATGTCTGTCTATCTATCTATCTATCTATTTACATCTCAGGAGGGTCTCTGGACACATACCAACAATTTCCATATGATTTAGCCTCACAGAGTGTCATGTTTTACCACTGTGTCACCATTTAGTCCCACTACTTCCTATCATCTATTTGATACCATATTAATATAAACTTTATTTTTTTGTGATCCAGTCAATCCTATAACAGATAGAAAAGAGTAGTAGCCTAAGAATAACCAAAAGCACTTGAAGATGATTCAACTTGGTCTTGTGCTGCAATACATAAAGACATTAAAAGAGTATGGTCTCAGGGGCTGAATAAAAGAATCTACTAATGTAACCAAATAGAGAACTTGGATATAGACATAAACATACATATATCCTTGATTTCTGACTAAGATGACACTGCATATCACAGGAGAAAGATACTACTTAAGAACATAGTGTGGGGAAAAGTAGGAATATATAAGGAAAAACAACTTGACCAGCACATCATATCATACACAGAGTCCACTTTCATGGGGATGCTATTCCAAGTCATAAAGACATAAAAATGCTTATAGAAAATAACAGTGGTGGGGCCAACAGTTGAATGAGCGGTTATGTTGCTAGACTCTTACATAATCGACCAAGGTTTGGTAGAAGATCCAGCAGCTTAAACTCATGTCTGGCATGTGCATGCATGCCCAAAATCCCAAGAGGAGAATGGAGAAGAGACTGCAGTGTGGTCATTCCCCCTGGAAAAAGATTTCTTGTTTTCTGTCTGTCTCTGTCTTTCCTGCAAGCACAAGTGCCCTATAGCAATAACCACTCAAAAAAAAAAAAAACTAAAAATAACATTAGCAAGGGTAAAATGACACAGTGGCACATGACACTCTGTGAGGCTGACCCATGTGGGAATTGCTATTAGGTGATTAGATATCTCCCTAAGTATACTGGGCTGGTATATGCCTACGTTCTGGGCAGGTTGAGGCTGGGGATGGATCATGGTGACCAGATCCTGTTTGGGATAATGACTTTCTGTCTTTATCGTCTTACTTATGGGAAAAAAAGTCATATTAGAATGAGGAATATTTCCCTAACTAAACAACAAATGAATCTATAAGAGAAGTTTTGGAACATTTCACCCTGTAAAAAATATATTTTTCTTTTATCAGGCACAAATAAAAGAATAAAAAAAATTAAGCTACAAAATGGGAGAAGATATCACAAAGAACATATATTTGAAAATTTAAAGAATTTCTATGAACCAGTAAGAAATAAGACTTAAGTAATAAAAAAATAACAAGAGACTACATTATTTCATAGATTTCATCCAAATGGCCTACCTCTAGAACAAAATTAAAATTAAAAATAGGAAAGTATAGAAATTTAGCAACTTTTCTAATACATGTATTATTAATATATATTTAAAGATTGTTACTTTTTATGATATATATAAACCCTACAACCCATGTATGAAATCAGCAATACTGAAATTTGTAACTCTTTGGAAAAAAATAATAGTGTCATTATATTACAATTAATCTCCAATTCTCATGAAATAATGTTTACATAATTATGTGACAGTAACATTATATGCTATTGTTAGATAATAAATTCAAGAATTTTGAAATCATTATTTTGAAGATTATAGAGAACTTTAAAAAATGGATTTAACTATGATTTTGCATCCTTACACAGTCACCAGTAAAATATATCTAGAGGCTGTAATTAATTATTGATTGCATGCATGCTGTTGAATATTCTGCATCTCTCAACTATTTGAAATACAGAAGTTAGGTTTATACAGTTCATATTAAGCTCAAAGGCGTTGCAAGTTTGTCTTCCTTATTTCTCATGTAATAATAACTAATTTTTTCAATCTGGGATGTGCTTCATAAGAGAGAATTTGCATTCCAGAGTCTGCAATGTATGATAGTTTCAGTAACTTACGTTCACAGTGGCAAAAAAAAAAATTAAATTGCTTAACATTAACAGATATTTTGCACTTTATGGCTTTCATAGGGTATTATTATTTATTTTTTAATTTGTTATTGGGCTCATGCATTTGCAAGAGAGAGAGAGAAGAGAGAGAGAAAGTAAGAAAACACCTACCAGAGGATATGTCTATACCACAATTCCTTCTCCATTTTCCTCTCCATATTGTGGACGTGCAAATGCACGCGCTCAATGTGTTTTTTCAAGCTACTGTGTCTGTGACTTGAACCATGCAGCTGGCTATCTGGGATCCAGCCTCCTCAACCACCTCATGACTCACTGCGATAGAAGATTCTCCAATGGACACAAATCAGACTACGCTCCAAAGAGAGCCTGTTTATTACACTGAAGGGTGTCTCCTAATTGCCTTCACTTTTAGAAGCAAAACTATTGGGAATAGAGTTGTTTGCACATAGCAGAAAGTTATTATATTTATAGACTAGATACTGAAAAAGATCATCTTAGAGCTTTGGAGTTATACATGAAAAACCAAGGAACACCATGTAGAGTGAAAATACAATAGCATCAGGTAAAAGGCCAGCAATAAAAATGAATCAGCAGATTAATAAAGAAAACATACTCTTTAGTCAAGAAAGAGCAGTCTAAATGTAAATAAGCAAAATGCTAAGATTTTAGGATTGGAAAGAAAGAAAAAATACTATGATTGATATAAAGAAAAATCTGGAAGGATTAAAGAAAGACTGTAAAACCTGAATTAAGTCAAACTGAAAGTTTTTTAAAAAAAGATCTTCTAAGGTATGCAACATTTAATTAATTAGTGTTATAGAAAAAGAATAAAGAATATATGTAAAAACAAGAAAAACAAAATTACCAAAACTTGATCAGAGTTTTCATTTTAAGGAAATTATCAAATATCAATAGGATGGAGGAAAGTTAACATAAGTTATCATTCTTAATGACATATTATAATGCCAAGATTAAAATGAAGTCAATTCTAATGATGATTTGAGTGAGAAAATAATAACCAAGAAAGGAAAAGAAAAAAAAAAGCTGTAAAAAAACCAAGATTGGGGGGCCAGCAGGTGGCATGGTGGTTAAGGGTGCTTGATGCCCAGATGGCCAACCATTGTTCAAGTCCCGGACCTGGTGGTTAGCTTTCTCACTTTCTCTCTCTCTCTGTCCCTCTCTGATCAAATTAAAATAAGTAAATAAAGTTAATAAAATGATTCTTTAAAAAAATGATTGGATATTAGCAGAAAGTCCATAAATATAATAAATCTATCAGTTTAGTGACTTGACAGAAAAATTTCATTCTAAACCTACAGAAGACGAATAAATGTATATTCAAATTGACAAAAGAAAATAAGCAAAACTAAAGTAGAGCTACAATATATATATATATATTGTGTGCATGAGAGATTCTTCAAATTTGAAAGTAACTAGCATGGCACAAATTTTATTATATATGGAACAAATGAAAATAGTATCCATATAACAAGTAGGTGGATAAAATCTGCTTTGCGCCATTGAAAGGTGATAATAAACTTGGATCTGTATGATGTCATTGGTGGATCCCAGGGGTTGAGCTTCTAGGAGTCTTTGATCTTTTCCTTTGATAACCAAAAGTATCTTCTCAGCTAGAAATGTCCTTGAGCTCTGTATTTCCCAAGGTGTACTCCATGGAGTGAGAGGTTCTTTTTAAAATTTTTAAGCAACCTATAGACAAATCCAAACAGGTTCATTATACATATATACAGAATGAAGGTATTTTCACCTCTACTATGTAAAATGGAAAAATAATAATAAAGCTTGGAGGGTTAGAGATGAAAGTAAAAAGAAAACTTGAGAAAATTCTAAGGGTACTAATATATCTTACGTTGTGATTAGTTAAGAGTTGATTACCAAAGGGAAGAGAGGTAAGGATAAGAATATCTATAATTTCAAGTCAAAAGGTAGAGCAGGAAAAATTAAATGAAAAAATCAGCAATTTGCAGAAATGGAGAAATACATAGTAAGATAAAACTTCATCTTTCATTTGGAATTTGATAGATAATGTTTAAAATGATATTCAAGAATGCCAGTATGTGCATGCTATTTATATTTATGAGGATAGCACCATACCATCTCTTAACCATAATTGTCATAAATGCTTGCCTCCAGTAATAGACACTAGGAGTGGGAACAGATGAGTTATGTAAATTCTTTCTTTTTGCAAGCTCTTTTGCATTTATTGATTTTTAAACTATAAAAAGTAGATAATAAACAAAAACAATGGTCCAAAGATTTTTTCAACTTTATTTTGTTTCCTTTGTGAGAGAGAGAGAGAAAAAGAAAGAGAGAGTTACCCCAACAGGGACTTGCAATGCCATGACCTCTGCCCCTCAGCCTTCCAGCGAGCCAGGATCATAGGTGGGCCTGGCACATTCGAATCAACCTGGGAACTGAATTCAAGGCCTTTCCATATGGATCCAGAATCATTCATTGTGTCCTACTATCTGTGCCACCAATTGGTCCAGAGATTAAGTTGGTTAGAGTGAGAGACCAAGGGAATAAAGTGAAAGGCAATGAGAAGACCTTTTCCCTTTAATTTCTTATTTGCATCTAGTTGTACATCTTTATTGCATAAAGTAACAGTTTTTCAAATCATGCATGCAGTATGTAATAATCCGATCACGGATATTACCATATACGTCGCTTTCAAACAAGAATCTTACGTTCTTGGTTCTGTTTCTTTTTTCTTTTTTTCTTTTTTTTTTTTTGAGAGGTTTTTGCCATAGGGCGCATGCACTCACCAGACAGACAGAGACAGAGAGAAAGTGAGATATCCCCCCCCCCGGGGGATGACCACGCCACAATCCCTTCTCCTCCATTCTCCTCTTGGGATCTTGGGCATGCACACACACACACCCGGCGTGAGTTTTAAGCCGCAACGTCCGTGACATGAACCGCAGTTGACTATGTGGGAGTCCAGCAACATAGTCATTACGCTAACTGCTGGTCCCCATTCTTGCTTCTGTTAAGTGTCTTTTTCCTGAGCTCTTTTTGCCCATGACCCACCCTCTACCTCCCTCCCATGTGGTTTCTGGTATCTACACTTTTCCTCTCTACTATTATGTCTTAAAATCTGTCAGTTAGAAGATCTCGTTAGCAATATTAAGAGTCGTGGAATAATTCCTTAATGAAAGCTGGTATAGCAATTATGTTAGTTTTCTATTGCTGCCATAGTAACTTTTTACAAACTTAGTGGTTTAAAACAATACAAGGGACCAGTAGTTAGTGTAATGGCCATGTCACTGGACTCCCATACAGTTGACTGTGGTTCGAGTCCTGGACCCAGCGCTTTAAACTCACGCTAGGTACTTGTGTGTGCGTGCCCAAGATACCAAGAGAAGAATGGAAGAAAGGGGACTGCGGCGTGGCCATCCCTCCTGAGGGGGGGTATTTCTCACTTTCTGTCTCTCTGTCTCTTTCTGTCATTTTGGCAAGTGCATGCGCCCGATAGCTAGGAAAAACTCTCAAACAAATAAATAAAAAAAAAACACACAAATTTAGGGACCAGCAGATGGCATAATGGGTACCTCACTGGACTCCCACAAAGTTGATCACAGTTGGAATCCCAGATCCAGTAGCTTAAAACTCATGCTAGACTCATGTGCATGCATGCCTGAGATCCGGAGAAGAGAATGGAGGAGAAAGGATTGCAGAGTGTCCATCCCCCTGAGGGGTGATTTCTTTCTTTCTGTTTCTGGTGAGAAAATGCGCCCTATAGCAAAAATCTCTCTTAAACAAAAACAAAAACAAACCCCCACAATTTTAGTATTTCATAGTTCTGTAGGCCAGAAGCCTTGCATGATGTGACTACATCTTTTCTTTAACGCCTCATGGGCTGGAATTGAATTAGCCATCAGGCTTTTGTTCTTGTCTAATAACCAACTCATTGGTTGTTGGCAGAAGGTATTTTCTACTGGTGATTTCCATGAAGCTCTTTCCACCTTGAGTTGGGCAATGACTTGTGGAATCCTTCTCATGCTTGGAACGTCTCTGACTTCTTTTCTTGCTTTCCTCTTTTGCTTTAAGATTTCTAGAATCTTAACTCTAGTGTTTTAACTCATTCTAAACTCATTAGTTTAGTTCATAAATCTCATCAAGTCTAATTGGTGTAAAGCCATCTTTTGTCTGTAGACTGAGTTCTTTGGGATAATTACTTTCCTTGCAGCAAAAGTATAGGACTAGGACTTAGGATGCACCAATGAAATGCATCTGACAGTTTTGATACCTAGTAGCAGAGACCTTTAGGCTCATCTCTAGCACAACTTTCGTGGATCCCAACATCTTTTTAGTAAATTCCTTTTATGCTGAATTCAAAGCACTGTTATGAAACTATTTCCCATGTGTTTCTCATGTTTCTGTACAGCTTATAAGT
The DNA here is from genome assembly GCF_000334495.1 of Tupaia belangeri chinensis. NCBI lineage: Eukaryota > Metazoa > Chordata > Mammalia > Scandentia > Tupaiidae > Tupaia > Tupaia belangeri. The sequence continues at coordinate 901,200 of NW_006206145.1, read as the reverse complement.
GAAACATTGACTATTCTTAATTCTGGATTATCTTTTTTACACTATCTACTTATGAAACATCCTTGAAATACAGAGATATCGTCTCCTTCTGAGAAAAGTGGAGAATTTCTTATAGACCATGAGAGAGCTAGTATTTCCATATGAAAAGGACAGGCGTGTGTATAGCCTTGAAAGATAGAGATAATATCTCCCTCCATAGCAAAAGGCTTACATGTTTAGTGTCCATTACAATACATACAGGCTCCCTAATTTCAGAACACCTTTTTTATTGCAACCCATTCCACAAGAAAGCATCGTTCTCGGCTTCTCTACATCAGCCTCATGAGACTTGAGGGCAAGCAGAACTGAAGGTAGCTACAAGATGTGCATATCTCTTGCTATACCATGAATAACACAGTCCTGAGTCCCAAATGAAGGGGTTTTGTGTTTCATACCAACATTCATAAATCTGTAAGAGTCTAACGTGTTAGTTAGTAAGTAGAATCTCATCTCATATTCTTCACACTTCTTTGCATAACTGACATACATGTATATATTACATCAATGATAAACTCACAAGTTGGTATCAGGGCACCTCAGGATATTCAAAATAATTGGAAACACATGGGATTTGATGCAGTGAGAGTAAATGCTTCTGAAGTAAAGAGGCAAGAGTGGAGGCTGTAGGCTACAGTATCTCTGGCCAACAATAATGAGATGAAAAGGAGTCATTAACATAGAACAGGGGGAGCAGCAGGAAAAGTCTAAAAACTATGACATAAAGAAACTTCGGTAGTTACGTGACACGTGAAAAAAAACACTTCATCTATTTTTACCTGGGCCAAGTGACCATTCTTCTGTTCAAATCTGGTTAAAAGCATGGACTGTGCCACACACCCAGTGATCCATCCAAAAACAAGGACTGCAGCCTACATTCCAAATACTAGAGTCTGAAATTTTCAGCTTTGCTCAGGAAACACCTCAATCTTTGAACATTCATTGTGTTTTGCACAGGGCATTCTCTGTACTAGTCTGTTGTGGTTATAAAACAATTAGCAAAACAGCTTACATTTGTATTTATTTTCTATTCCATACTTCTCTGCCCATGTTTTCTTTTTTCCTCTCAAAACCCTTCCTTTAAAAAATAAATCTATTGGAGATTTGAAAAAACAAATGATTATATCAAATGGTGCAAAATAACTTAGGAAAAAAGGCAATGCAAAATCCCTATTTTTATCTTAAAGCATAACGAAAATTCAAGGGTTTCCTTGATAGCACACACATGCACACACATCACTTCTCTACAGATAGGCACAGGCAGAGAGAAGTACATCTAATCCTCACTTAAAGACCTACCAGTTTAAAAGATCACGCCTCCAATATGGGGAATCCCCTATCTCAGTCTCTGTGAGCCTCGCGAATTTCCTTTCTCAGTCTTAGTTTCATTTCTGCAGTTGGCTAGTATTCCCTA
>NW_006206145.1:892670-899719 GCF_000334495.1 Tupaia belangeri chinensis | reverse complement strand
CCCTACACAAAGCATTTGCAATCACATAAGACTACATATTTCATTTATACATTTTTACTTCATTGTACACCCAAAGTAGCATTCAGAATAAACAAAAATGATTAAATTGGATTTATATTACTGTGTTATACTGTGCCATGTCATTTTCTGGAAATTTCCTAATGTATGCTTTTGGTATGGATAGAATTATATTATTCTAGCATGGTGTTGCATAATATCTACTGAAAAATACATACCTTACGGTACCATGACACACCATAAGTCATCCACTTTTAAATTGGTCACTTATCAATTAACCCACTTAACAACCTAGTCATAAAGACCAACTCTAGTCATTAAGTAAGGAGGACCAGTATTTCCAAATCTAAACATTAGTAATTATTTTTATTTGAAAAACTTAAGCAAATGTTGCAACATGTTGAAATTATTTTGACAGATCTACCTGACAAGTAGGCATGTATATGACTTATTAACTTTTTAATTATTTTTATTCTTAAAATAAAAAGGGACCAGCAGTCAGCGTAATGGCTATGTCGCTGGACTCCCATGTAGTCGACCATGGTTGGAGTCCCGGACCTGATGGCTTAAACTCAAGCCGGGTATGTGTGCTTGTGTGCTCAAGATTCTGAGAAGAGAATGGAGGAGAAGGGATTGAGGCATGGCCATCACCCCTGGGGGGTGATTTCTTGCTTTCTGTTTCTCTTTGTCTTTCTGGCGAGCACAGGCACCCTAGAGCAAAAACCTCTTCCCCCCCCAAAAAAAAATAGAATAACTTCTAAATTTTTTTAGAATAATGTTATGCTGCCATAAGTTTGAGGTGTATAATAAAATGACTTACAAAATTTATTTAATTTTAATATCAAATTAAATTTATAGATATTTATAAGTAGTTAAAATATCTATAATTATATGACACTATATTATCTAGAAGGCTATAGAAAGACACTAAACTTATCATCTAATTCATTATTCACACACTCATATATGTACCTATATCATGGTGGAATGGGTTATACAAAATCACAAACTAGGTTCTTTATTGCGATCTTTTCCCATCCTCCCCTTTTTAAATTTTGAAATGACTGAGTATAAATATACGGTTTTGCTTTGCTTTTAAAGAGAGAGACGTTTTTGCTATTGAGCATATGAACTAGTCAGAGACAGATTGATAGAGACAGAGAAAGTGAGAAATTACCTCTCAGGTGGGATGGCTATCCCACAATCCTTTCTCCTCCATTCTGCTCTTGGAACTTTGAGCACACAGACACACCTGTCCAGCATGAGATTCAAGCTGCCGGGTCCAGGACTGAGACTGCAGTGGACCAGGTGGGACTCGAGCACCCCTACCGCCATGACACCTCCTGGCCCCAATGATTGATTATTTTATAAAGAGAACAAATTGATAAATTCTATATTACTTAATGAAAATTCGTCACCATATTTCCTCAACCATTTCTTATCTTTATGATCAAATTCTTATTAATAAAATGCTTTCAGAGAAGTAGTCTTTCCAGGATCAAAGAAAAAGGTTTACATGGCATGGTACTGTTTATGACTCATGGCAACTAATTGTTTTCTAGATTGTTGCACGATTTTATATTAGCAGCAGCTCATCTTGAGGAAATGTTGTTGATACAGGTTGGAAAATGGTGGTATTTTCTGGAATTTTATAATCATTTGAGTTAAACAAATACATATTTTTCAAGTTTATTTATTTATTTTTGCATGAGCAAAAAAGAGATCCAGCACCCCCAACAGAATCCTGCTGCCAAGATCCACTCACAACCCTCAGTCAGCCCTAGATCACAGACAAGGGTATGCCAACAACATTCATGGAGGTCTTAAACTGGGTACTGCTTCATGTGCCATTGCCTTGCAGAGCATCAAGTTTTACTGCTGTGCTAATTTCTGGCTTTTCTTTTTTTCCCTGACATTACTACCTATTAACTCTGTAGCCTCTAGCTAAATATCTATCTATTGACTGTCACCCTATTTGTGTAATGAGGGTTTAAAATATTCACCACTCAGAGTTATACTATAAAGAAATGTAACTAATGAGATTTGCACTCATGGTCCTCTGTGGAGCGCCCCCGCCCATCGCCCTCAGCGCCTATTTCAAAATGGCGCTCAACGGAAGCCCGCTGAGCGCTCAAAGTAGTAAACAACTTTAAGGAAGTAGGGCAGTGGGGAGCGTGGAGAGCATGGGAACACCGCATGCAACCAATCCTCTTTCGAGGATTGGCTTCCATGCACGTGGACAATGATCTGATTGGCTAGGGGCCCTTTATAAGGTCCTAGGGTTGGGGAGGAAGAAGAAGAAGACTGTACAGAGTCTGGGGAAATAAAGTGCTGAAGAGAAGACCATCTCGGAGTCGTCTCTTGCGCGGCAGTCCTCCAGTAATAATGTGTCCTTTTCTTATCACCTGAAGTTATAGTTTGAATAAAGTAAGATTTAAGTTTTTATTTTCTTTTTCATTTTCATCTACTGGTTTTGCATTTAGAAGTATTTCCTTTTGAAGACCTGGGCTTCTTCATATTTTTTAAAGTGGTTCTATTATTTATTTCATGCTTTGTTGTTGTTTTTAAGGTTTTTACCTTAGGGCATATGGACTCACCAGAGAGAAGCAGACAAAAAGAAAGGAAGAAATCACCCCTCAGGGGGAATGGTCATATCACAATCCCTTCTCTTTATCCTCCTCTTAGGATTTTTGGATACCCACACACTAGCTCAGTGTTATTTTCAAGCCAGCAGGTCCAGGATTTGAACTGATGCCAGCCATGTGGGAATACAACACGTTAACCACCACGCCACTTGCTGGAACCTGGTTTATTTCATGCTTTCTTGAACCATCTGGAACTTATAATAGTTTATGAGGTAAATATGATTCCAATTGTGTCTTTATGTTTTAGATCTAAAATGCATTTAGAAAATTACCATAAACAACTATGCATCATTTTATTTTTCTTGACCTTTCCTGATTTTACCATTTTAAAATGAGAAAATGTGTAACAGCCTGTGCTTTGGTGATTAAAGTGGCTGGATCTCATATGACTGACTGCATGCTTCAAACCCCAGAGCCCAGAGCTTCAAAAATACACTGGGTCCATATGTGTGCATGTCCAAAATTCCCCTAAAAAAGAAATGGAAGACAAGGGATTGTTTAATGATCATTCCCGAAGAAGAGCATTTTTTCTCTTTCTTCATCTCTTGCTCTCTCTCTCTGTCTCCAGAGCATTCATAAGTCCTATAGCAAATATAAAATAAAATAAAATAAAATAAAATAAAATAAAATAAAATAAAGTGGTAAGATAAATTATAAAGAAAACAATTCACATACCTAACAATAGTCTTTTAAAATATTCTGTGTGGTTTTTTCTGGATTCTCTTTATCTATTTATTCTGTTTTCTTCAGGGAGGGATACAGGAATTACAGTAAAACCATAACACGTACTTAGAAGTTTTTCACCATACTTAAAGCTTTAAAAAAAATATAAACAGCTTAGTTGTCTTCTGGTGTTAAAATAGAACAGAAAATACATTATTTACTGCCTCCTCAAAAAAATCACACATATACAACAAGAAAAAAAAGAAGCATCGTTGCAAATGCCATCCACATGTCTGACCCCAATTTCAAGAAAGAAATTCCAAGTGGAGATGGAAGATCTCAGGGACGGCAAAGAGAGATGAGAGAGAACACACTCAATAAAGGGGAAAAAAGCCATAGGCAATGAAGAAACCAATGCTCCATTGGGAATAGGAAAAGAAAAAATATGTCATTCTAGATACACAGAGTGGGATTTGCAAATTAACCAGTAGTTTATTGCAAATAGAAGAAAGCAAACAGTATACAAATGATTGGATACAAGATTAACTATATAATGTCCATTACCACCCCGGTGATAATCAATGTTAAAATGTATAAAATTTTCTGGGATTAGTTTTTTAATCAGCTTATGTGTTCAAATTAATTTATGTAACCCATTTTATTATTTCTCTTCCTCGTATTTAGTTATAGTGAAGGAAAAAAGAACATGCAAGTGTTTTATGGTTCTGAAGTTTTGCACCATTAATTCATTAGTGACCTGAAACGAGCAGTCAGCCATTTTGGTATTTCAGAAATAAATGTCTTTTTTTGGTATATTTATAAGGACAATGTATTTATCATATATTTATACAGTATTTAATTATATTTTCCTTCAAAGTTTTTACTGTATTTAAGGAGAATAATTACTAGCCTCCACTCTCCCTACTTATCCTACTGTTAGTCTCTATTCACTATATTTTTATTATTGAAATCAGAACATAATGAGGGCCCAAGTATGTTCATGAAGACAAAAAATTAGAAAAATAAAAAAATATACCTTAACAGATACAATTAAGTTATATTTCAGTAATAAAAATACAATAGAAAGTATTCATAATGTTAAAGAAAAGTTGATATAGCATGATAAGTCTTGAGGCACGTCATTGACAAGTTACCTCATATAAAAATAAACAGTTCTAAGCATCCTCCTAAGAATAGTTTCAACTTATAAATAGATAAAAGTCATAACAGAAACAGAATTTTCCTTGGGGTTATCCTCTTTGCCATGATTTTATCTCCACAATCTTTATTAGAGTCAGTCACGTACTAGAAATAATAAAGATTTGCTCAAAAATTAACAACTAAATTTAAGTAAGCAAAGGCAGAAAAGAGATGATTACCTGCTGGAACTTTGTTGTTGTGTGTGTTTGTTTTGTTTTGTTTTGTTTGTGAGCCTGGGTTTTTTTTTTTTTTTTTTTTTGTGCTATAGGGTACATACATGCACAAGGGAGTAAGAAAAAGACAGGAAGCAAGAAATTACCCCCCAGGAGGGATGGTCATGCTGAAATTTGTTCTCCTCCCTTCTCTTGTCAGAATTTTGGCCATGCATGCACAGACACCTGACATGAGTTTTTTAAGCCACCAGGTCCTGAACTTGAACCATGGTCAACTACATTGAAGTCCAGCAACATAACCCTTACCCATCTGCTGGTCCCTGTCTGCTGGGCTTTTACTAAAAGAAAAACTCATTCATGAAATTAACATAAAATTATCACTGAGTTTAAAAAAAAAGAATGATTATTTCTGAACACATAGCTCAGGGAATAGAGTTCCCATCATACACACACACACACACACACACACACACACACACACAGACACACACACACACACAGTAGGCCTTTGCCATGGAGCATGCGCACTTGCCAAAGAGAGACAGTGAAAGGGAAAATGAGAAATCAACCCCGAGGGGGGGGAAGTCACACCACAATTCCTTCTCCATTCTCTTCCTGGGATTTTGGGCAAACATGCACATTAGCCCATGTTGATTTTCAAGCCAGTAGATTCAGGGCTTGAACCACGCCTTAACCATTATACCACCTGCTGGCTCTATATATACATGTTTCTTGTAATTTGCAGAGAGCATGACTGCTTGTTGGAGACAGAGAGAGAGCATGAGAGGGAAAGTGAGAAAGCATCCCACATGGGAAATGGTGACTCCACAATTCCTTCTCTATCTCTCCCTGCTTTATGGATTTGGGGCACACCGGCACATGCACTCAGCATGTTTTTCAAGCCGCCATGTCCAGGTCTCAAACTGTGCAGTTGGCTATCTGATGTCTAGCCTCCTTAGCTACCATGCTAGCAGCTGGCCCCATTAGTATTTTTCTGAAAAACATTAGGGAGTAAATTTTATTGGACTAAATGATAAATAGAAAACTTAAAACGAGAGCATTTGTCTAAAGTTCGAATTTTTATATACATGATTACAAATTAGAATTGTATGTTTATATAGCTAGAGAAGTGTTTGACATTTCAGAAGGCACATTTAAGAGAATTAGGATCATCAAAGCAAGAAAATAGAATTGAATGACACTTTAAAAATAAGGTAAGGCTGGCTGAGTGGCACAATGTCGATGTGCTGCTCAGGTGATGCTGGGACTGTATGGACCTGTACATGCTGAATGTGTGTGCCCACGTGCCAGTGCTCCTGAGCCTGGCTAATGGGAAGGGTCAGCAGGAGAGCGGGACATGGGGTATCTTGCTGAGGGTACTCATTTCTCGTTCTCTCAAAAGAAATAAGTAAACTTCAAAAAAAATAATGTTATAATAAAATTTGGGGGAAGAAAAAAATAAAAATGTAAAAGATGGTACAAATAGGATTATTGTTCTCATTTTCTATTGTTAAATGGAGAGGGAATTAAAATGCTATTTAAAGATAACCATTGAAATGATGAGAGTCTAAAATAATTGTGTAAAGAACAAAGGAAAAACAACAAATAATTAAGAAAATACACATAGGGACCAGAGGTTAGTGTAATGGCTATGTTGCTGAGTTCCCATATAGTCAACCTCGGTTCAAGTCCCAGACCCGGTGACTTAAACTCACATTGGGCTTGTGTGTGTATGTGCCCAAGATGCCAAGAGAAGAATGTAGGAGAAGGGATTGTGGTGTGGCCATTCCTCCTGGGAGGGTGATGACCACCCTATAGGAAAACACTCACAAAAAAAACAAAAAAGAGAGAAAAATACATGTAGTGGCCATTAGGTGGTATAGTGTTATAGTGGTTAAGGCACTGGACTCCTACATGGATGACCATGGTTCAAGTCCTGTACCCCATGGCTTGGAAATCATGATGTGGCTTGAAAATCATATTGGTCATGTGTGTCTATGTGTCCAAAATCTTAGGAGGAGAATGAAAGAGAAGGGATTGCTGCATGGCCATCTTCCCCCGGGAGAATGATTTTTCACTTTCTCTCTCTCTATCTTTCTCTCTGGCAAGCACATGCTTCCTATAGCAAAAACAAAAAAACAAACAAAAAAAAACAAAAAAATACAAAAAACAGAAAACAAAAAACAAAACAAAACAAACAAAGTAATGTTTAAAAATATATAAAATCTGGACCAGCAGTTAGTGTAATGGCTATGTCGCTGGACTCCCATTTGGTCGCTGGAGGTTCGAGTCCTGGATACGGTGGCTTAAACTCACGCTGGGCATGTGTGCTTGCGTGCCCAAGATCCTG
>NW_006206145.1:854855-892558 GCF_000334495.1 Tupaia belangeri chinensis | reverse complement strand
AAAAAAAAAAAAAAAAAAAAAATTAGATAAAATTACATGAAATAGCATAATGATCTCTAGAGTACTGAGTATTGAATATAAGATATGATAAGTATTATTTCTTCATATTAACTTTTATCACTTTTCTTTAAGAATATATTATTTAATAAAAGAGTTGATAGCCACATAAGTTACCACAAAATCACCTCATCTCTTTCTGAGTTTATCTAATTTTTAGAGTTATGTCTATAGTTACTGAATAGATTTCACGATTATTTAGATACTACTGTATCTACAACTATGTCACAGTATTTGCATTTCTCTTTCATATTTCATTTTTAAAATCATGCTGTACCTACACTTTAGCAGGTCAATATTGCGTCTCTGAAATGTTATTATATTTGACATTATTGATGTATATAACCTTAACTATTTTTAATAATATAAAATATTATACTGCAAAAAACAAAATAAATTTATTGTCCACTCACATTTGATGAGAGTTGAAATTATTTCAAGCTATCATTATTAGAACTACACATCCATAAAATATAGCATTAAAAACATAATTGGATAATCTAACTGCTGAGATAAAATGGAAAAGCAGAGCTATTTTTAAATACTGAAATCGAAGAGCAGACTGAAATCTGGAGCTGCGTGCTCAGAAGCTAATCCCTGAGAAGAGAAAGGTTATAGTTTTTTTCCTTGCTGAGGGATGCTGTGTTCTCAGTGCCTCAGAGGAAAAGGGACACTGCCTTCAGCCTCCACAAGACAGTGAGCAAGAACTCAGTGTGACTAACACTGGGATCGCTCTGCTCAGTGGAAGGGGAATATAACAGAAACATGTGTCCACAAACTCAGGCAAGCCAGGAAGGAGGGTTGACCTTTGTTCTGAACTTCATCATTAATTGAGATACTAAGATAGTTACCATTTTCTTTTTCTTTTTTTTGGAGAGGTTTTTGCTATAGGGCGCATGTGCTCACCAGACAGACAGAGAGAGAAACAGAGAGACAGAAAGCGAGAAATCAACCCCCCCCCAGGGGGGATGGCCATGCCGTAATCCCTTCTCCTCTGTTCTCCTCTCGGGATCTTGGACATGCACGCACATGTGCCTGGCGTGAATTTTAAGCCACTGGGTCCAGGATGTGAACCGCAGTCGACTACATGGGAGTCCAGCGACATAGCCATTATGCTAACTGCTAGTCCCGGATGGTTACCATTTTCTGAGACATCCAAGAATATGCTCCAACCTTCTTGTCTGGAAAGGAATACGAACACTGCGAATGAATTGATGATATCCCTGGAAAACCTGCTGAAGCTAGAGCAGAAATCCTCTGCACGGCATTTGTAGACCATGGGACAGTAGACCCTACTGTTCTCTGTTTTACCATCTGAGGTTTCAAGCACCAAGGTTAACTGTGGTCAAAAAATATTAAGTGAATAATTTCAGAAACAATCAATTCATAAATCTCAAATTGCATGCTACCCTGAGTAGTCTAAAGTAATGTCACATCTCACTCTGTTCCACCCAAGAAATGGATCGTTTTTCTCTCTAGTATACCCACAATGGATGTGCTGGCTACCTGCCCAGTAGACAGGGAGTAGCCATCTAGGGCATCTGATTGACAGCCAGAGCATCTCAGATCTTGTGTTCAAGTAACACCTTATTTTACTGAGTAAGAGAGTCAAAGAGGAAGAATACGAATGTGCTAATGTTAGCAATTTAGATAGTCCAAAAGAGAAGCCATTAAATACTTCCTTAAAGTGAAAAGGTAAAAGTACTCAACGTACTAAGGAAAGAAAAATGAAATTGCTTTCTGAGGATGGTAAAACCCATAGTACAGTAAGATATAGTGAAAGAGACAGACACACATACCATACACATAATTCTCGTTACAGTCTGTTACAATCGTTCTATCGCATTACTAGTTTTTATTGTTGATCTCTTATATTGCCTAATTTATATACTAAATTTTATCATCGACATATATGTACAGAAAAAAAAAAGTACATTACTGTCCATGGTTTCAGGCATTTACAAAGGGTCTTGGAAAATCCCCCTCCCCTCAGTGGATAAGGATGAGGGCGGCCTCCTGTACATACAATCTGACCACAGGCCTGGGTATGGGCTTGGGGGCCAGGCAATGCAACCATAACATAATAGTCACTGAGGATGAACTCAGTAAAAATTTACAAACTTTCAAACAATACCAAAAAGGAGATTTACTATATGGGAAGGTGCAGGAGACACACACAATACAGTTAAAATAATCAAAGACTCATAAAAAATAGACAAATGACATGTTTTATAATATATGGTACTTTATAATACATAATAATTTATACCATAAGTATATTTAAAGAAGAGAAAAAATAATCAAATAAGCTAAAAAATATATAAGGAAGTCTGAAAACCTGTAGTCATAAGTAAAAATGAGCAAAATTTATATGAAAAGAATAGTCTTTGAAATTAAAACTCTTCAGGGCAAAATAGTGAACTAGAAACTCTTAGAAAATAAATCAGAATAAACTCAAATTCAGGAATAAAGTCATGAAAAAGAATGTACGAGTAAGTTTTATTTAAAAAGTTGAAGAAATATAGATTGTAGAATGAAAATGTTTAAATACCATCTGATAATAAAATAATTGTGGAACCCTAAAGAGAAAATCATTGGAAACAGTCAATAGTAAAATAGGGAAAGGCTGAGAAATTTCCAGAATTCATGGAAGAGGGGAGGTTTCAGGTTGAGAATAGCATATGCTAGTTAGCAGGAATATTAAAAATAAATGCATACTTTTACATCACACTGAAACTGTAGACTAAAACTGAAAATATAGGAATGTAAGGAGAGAAACATCATAAAACACAAGTAGAGAGAAATTAAACCACCTACTTAACCAATTCATATATAACCAAAACCATTATATTGAAAGAATATGGTTAGTTAGGAAACACAGACAGGATAATGCTATGATACTGTGAAATTGATGAGAAAAAATAACTTTAAACCTTCAATTTTGATATAAACTGGCAATAGAAACTAAGAACAAACAAACCCATTATTGCATGTAACATCACACTATAATATATCTTTCATTGTTGATTTCAAAACTATTATAGAAAGATTAATATTATTTTGTTAGTATAATGTACTGAAATTTTAATTTTATTGTGGACAGTAGATTAAAATGTTTGTTTTATTATGATCAGAAACTATAGAGGGAACCAGCAGTTAGCGTAATGGCTATGTCGCTGGACTCCCACATAATCAACTGCGGTTCGCGTCCCGACCCGGTGGCTTAAAACTCATGCCGGAAGCCTGTGCGTGTGTGCCCAAGATCCCGAGAGGAGAATGGAGGAGAAGGGAATGTGGCGTGACCATCCCTCTGGGGGGTGATTTCTTGCTTTCTGTCTCTATGACTCTCTCTGTCTGTCTGGCGAGCGCACACGCCCTATAGCGAAAAAAACCTCTCAAAAAAAAAAAAAAAAAAGAAAAAAAGAAAAAGAAAAAGAAACTACAGGTGCTGCGAATTTTACTGCTTAAAATAGCGTCAGGGTCTACCAGTGGCATGGTGCTAAGCAGTTGGATTCCACATAATTGACTGCACTTTCAGTCTTGGACCAGCAGCTTAAAAAACACACTGGACCTGTGTGAGTATATGCCCCAAATCCCAAGAGGAGAACAGAGAAGAAGGGATTGTAGATGCCCTACGCCCTGGGGATGCTTTCTCATTTCCTACTCTCTTACTCTCCGTCTCTCTCTGGTGAGTGCACATGCCCTATAAACAATTTTAAAAACTCATCTATATTAATATCATAGTTTTCTATGTGAAGGCTTCATTTTCAGTGAATTCTTGAAAACAAATATGGTATATTTAATATATTTATGCATGTATATAAACTCATACACATATAAACACATACATGACATTAGTGCAATGGAATATCATTTATATTAATTATGGTTTTAATCCTTTGATCTGCTTTATACATGGACATTTAAGAGAAGTAGGTTAGTTGTATCCATATATCTGTTTTTCTGACTTAACTTCTCCACATACACTTCAATGTTGCACAAAGTCTCAAATGTTAACTTTTGCTATTAGTTTTATAATTACTGTCAAGTTAATTTTACATTAATCAACTAGGAAAAGTACATTTTTTAATAAATGTAAGTTATATTTACATAATTGTATATTAAACAAATTTCAAATCTTAAAGCCATTTTTTCCCCTCGGTAATTAGCCCATATTTTGAAACAGTCCACTTATACCACTATTTCTTGATTTTTTTTTTAGTCTTAGTCATTATTTTACTTTAAAAGCTGAATAGTCAGCCTTTTAATATTGTCCCTCCTAGCCATATGTGAAATTTCCTTCCTGATATTTTTTTATGCTTTTTTGCTAAATATTTACTTTTTTTTTTTTTGGAGAGGTCTTTGCTATACGGCTCATGTACTCACCAGAAGAAAGACACAGAGAGACAAAGACACAGAGAGACAGAAAGCAAGAAATCACCCCCCTAGGGAAGATGGCCACAGTGCAATCCCTTCTCCATTCTCCTCTCTGGATCTTGGGCACACATGCACATGCGCCTGGTGTGAGTTTAAGACACTGGGTCCAGGACTCGAACCACAGCCGACTATACAGGAATCCAGCGACATAGCCATTATTCTAACTGCTGGTCCCAATATTTACTTTTTATATAAGTATTACTATGTAAATTCAAAAATTCATTTACCATGTAAATTAATATAAATTCATTGAGTGTTGATAAGTTGCTATGTGTTATTTTATTAAAAGGTATAAAGTTTAAAATTTCATTCTAAGGAATTTCAGCATCATCTCAAACACTCTAATATAAGACTGAAATAGGTACATGTTTTATTCTCTGATTATGAAGAAACTGTTTGACCAAGTGTATGTTTCATATTTTTCTTGAGTTTGGTCTCCAAGGCAAGTCTCAGATCTCTAACCTTTTTTCTTGGATTTAAGGAAACACTTGTCATGTTTAAATAAGATATACTCAATTCATTTCCTTTTTTTTCTTTTTTTTGCAATAAAATAGTGTTTTGTACGAAGGGTTTTTTTTTTTTTCTTTTTTAATAACCTTCGCTGTCTCCAGAAGCACTTTTCAAATTTAATGATTTGCTTATGGGATATGGCTGCCACCCCTCTATACTAGAGCATTAAAACAGGTTCTCTCCTTGCTTTTACATTATTTGACTACTTGGGATCTTTTACAAGTTAAATATAAAAATATGTTTGCCATGCTTTCTAATTTCAAGCAGCCCCAATTATTGGTGTTTTATAATGAGCAGGAGCTAAGGCTAGCATTCATTATCATTCAACTCTTACAACTAATTTTTAATATGCTTGTCCATTTATTATTTCTACGATATAAAATTTTAGGAAGATTATAGAATCACTTGTGCAGTTTAATTAAAGAATGGTAAACATTTCAACAGTAAGGCTTTCTCTCAGAAATTTGAATATATCATCTCATTTATTCATGCTCCCTTCTTCTCTCAGTTTAAGTTTTGTAGCCTATGTAGTATAGGGAAATAATTCTTTATGCTATCATTATTTCTAGACATTTAAGGTATTTGGGTATTATTATAAATAACATTCCTTTTTTATAAGCCTGTAACAAACTGCTCATGGTAACTGTAGAGAATGTATAACTCTAGAGAATCTAGGATTTAAGAGAAAAATAAAACTAAATTTCTAAAATAAAGGTAAACTTCCATCATTTCTCATACTATTTTCTTATAATGACATTATGGCCACCAGAATATTTTATACATTACTGCTCAAACTATACATTTATTCTCAGAATTTCTTGCAATGACTAAAATGATCATTTTTCATAAATATATTATACTAACCTAATATAAACAGCATCTCAAGATGTCTCTTGTGCATAAGGAAATATTTCTCATACTTTAAATTTCATAATCTGAAAAAAAAAAACCCTTACATCTTTATTGACAGTTTACAGTCATTATGCAAATGCTCCTGTAAGAAGCAACCTAGGGGGTTCCATTAGGTGGCATGGTAGTTAAAATCTCTAGTCTCCCACATGACTGTGGTGCAAGTCCCAGGTCTGGTGGCTTACTTTCTCACTTCTCTCTCTCTTTCTCTCTCTCTTTATGTTTATGTCTCTCTGATCAAACTGGAAAATGATGATGATGATAATAATAATAAATAATAATAGTGAGTGAAATAAAATAATTTTAAAAAAGTGTTCTAAGATTAGACACAGTAAACATTTATGAAAAAAAGTATTTTGGCACAAGAGAAAATAGAGAATTCTTACCTAGTATAAAACACTGCTCAAATAGGTGAGTACAACAAAACCTGTAGGGAAGACAAATACTACTTATTGCTATGTAAATATAATTCTAATAAGTCAAAATATATTTTCATGGAATTTAAATGGGAATTATAATTAAAAAAGGAATTGGTTGTCACCAATAGAAATTCCTACCAAGAAAATCTTCTCCAAGACACATTATAGTCAGATTGACCAAAACCATGGACAGAGATATTGGCAAGGATAAACATCAAGTTACTTTCAAAAGATACCCCATCAGGCTAAGATTGGACAACTCATCAAAACCAATGCAAGCAAGGAAAGAATGGGAAAATATATTCAAAGTGTTAAGTGATAAGCAGTTTCAACCTAGAATATTATATCCAGCAAGATTATCTTTCATATGGGGAAAAAAGACAAAAAATATTCTCAGATAAACAAAACCTAAAATAGTTCACCAATAACAGACCAGCTCTCCAAGAAGTGCTGAAGGGAGTGCTATACCAGGAAAATTAAAGTTGGACACACAGAAATAAGAGTACAAAAAACAACCAAGAAAATGGCCGGTCTAATAGGGACAAGTCCAGAGCTGAATGTTAATTTCCAGAGTTTAAATGGAATGATCAGACCATAGTAACACTGAAAATTCAATAGAAGAGAGATTAATTACGTGAGCCTAAACTGGCAAAATAGAAATTTTTTACTTTAGACTAATGCATTACTGATTTTCTTCTATGCTTTGATTTTCAGATTTAAGGATTTTTATCTTCTCTTGATCTGTTGATAGGTTCTTCTACCTATTATTTGAACTGAATCCTAACCTTTTTCCTGACTTTAAGTCTTAAGCAAATTTCTCTTAACATCTTTTGATTTTGATTTATTAAAACTAAAACTTTTTTCTTGACATTAAAAAATACATTAAAAATGAATTTAATGACTGCAATAAGATATATAGCCCCAGCTAGATGCTACTTTATAGTATGTTCACTTTACTCACTGAACTTTATGGCTAAAATCAGACATGTATTCATAGATATGTATGAATCAGTTGTGCTTGCTAGTGAAAGTTTTTATTTTAATAAAGATCTTTAGTGAATCAATAAAATGTGAAAAAAGGCATGAAAAACAACTGTAGATAGATACCGAGAGAGAGTGTGGGAGGAGAGTGGGAAATGGCACAGCATGACAGGTAGGGAATCAGGAGTAGGGGGAAGACAAAATATATAAGAGACAAGAAATGGAAAATTATTTGTTGACAATAGCATGTATAGTAATATCCTCAATTGAGTCATTATACAGTGTATTCTGGATGGAAAAATGTTATTTTGTATACTGTATTGATATACAGTGAATGAATATAAATAAATCATTTATAACTAACTAAATAAAATAAACTAAAAAGAGATCAACAACAACAAAAACCAGAAATCCCTACACAGAAAAATATCCAAGTTTTTATTGTGTGCAAATGAATCAGTAACTAAATGTGTGTGTCAATCAGTTACTGAGGTAAATGTCATGGATTGAATGTACTTAATCTCTCCTTTAAGAAGAAAAATGACAGCAAAAATAATGACATACAAAATAATTGATAAAATAGAATAAAAAATTATGGAGCAATGGTAAATGATACTACCTAACCTTGAATAAGGTTATGAAACCTTCTGAGTAGGGTAATCTCAATATAAATAAGACTTAAAATGAGATTCAAGGACTTTGGACTGACCGAAAGAGAGGATAAAAAGTATTCCAAAAAAAGGTGTAACTGTGGAAAAATAAAAGTAAAGTGCACTCAGTTTCAGAGGGAAAATGAAGGCAAAATAAGAAAAATTTTAAGGAGTATGTTTTAAAGAAGCCTACATTTTTGTGTCCCGTCCCAGGGGGACAGCCGAACAGATTTCCTGAGTGAAGGAGTGAGAGCCGGGACAAGAGGCGTAGTGTTACAGCACGGAGACGACAGTGTCGTCCATTCATTGTGGGCAGCACAGTACAGCACAGAGACGACGCAGTGTCACAGCTCTTAAGGGTCGCGTCGTCTACTGTGAGCAGCACAGACGACGTGGTGTCACAGCTCTTCAGGGTCGTCCGGAGACGATGTAGTGTTACAACTCTTCAGGGTCTCCCAGTTCGTCTGGAGACGATGCAGTGTCAGCTCTTCAGGATCCTCAGGGTCGTCTGGAGACTGCGCGGTGTTTCAACTCTTCAGGCTCTCCAGTCGTTGTCTTCCTGGTCCTCGTCGTCTTCTGGCTACTGTGGGCCAGGCATTGTGGTTATATACACTCTGGTGGGTTGTAAACAGTGGGCCCTGATTGGTTGCTTTTGTACCAAACATGAGTGCCAGATATGCAAATTTGAGGGATTCTAGTGGCCAATCAGAGCAAAGTTTCGAAGGTCAGGTTTTTTGAAGGGAACCAATCATGGCAATTGTTTGCTCTCTGAGGAACCTCGGCAGACTCGCAGGTGCGCAGCCTCCCACATTTTTGGCGAAGTGTTCACATTTTATCTTGAAAGCTAATGGTTCCTAAACTTCTTGAGTCATAGATTCCACTTGAGAATCTGGTAAAGGTTATTTATTCTTTTAATGTATGATACAGATGGCTCATTTTGGCTTGCAAGTATGAATTTTTTTTTGTTTTATTTTATACATTCAATCACTGTGTATCATTACAACTTGCAAAATGAATTTTCCCAGCATGAATACACTATGTATTAGTCCAGTTAAAGATAATATTATGCATGCTATCATCAACAATAATTTTCTCTGTTTGTGTTCCTTAAATAGTTTGCTTCTTTCTTTTTCCCCTAGATTCCCTTATTCTCAAATTTTTAGGAATTATGCAACCCAACTCATGTTAGTAGCCTAAAATTGACATCAGTGGGAATATTTACATCATGAAAATAGAAAAATGATGCAATCATTTTTTTTTTTCTCTCTTGGTCCCTTTTTCTCCCCTCCCCTTCCTCCCTCCTTCCACTTTTCTCTTTGTCTTTGTATCTGTTTGCCTTTATCTCTCTCTCTCTCCCTCAGTTTTCTCTCTTTTTAAATTTTTAAAAAGTTTTTAAGAGGTTTTTGCCTTAAGGTGTGTGTGCACACCAAAGAGAGAGAGAGACAGAGACAGTGAGAAGGTAAGTGAGAAATGACCCCACCAGGGAGGATGGCCTTATTGCAATCCCTTCTTCTCCATTCTCCTCCCAGAATTTTGGACATGCACACACATGCATCCAGCATAATTTTCAAGTCACTGGGTTTAGGACTTGAACTGTCATTGGTAATGTTGGAGTCCAGTAACGTAACCACTATCTACTGTTGGTCCCCAGTTCTCTTTTTAATAGTGAGGAGTCTGCTTTATAGCCTTTATCAGCATTTTACAGATTCCTTTCTCAAAATTTATTTATTTTTATATAATTTAAATTTTGTAAGCAACATTATGAACTATCTAAAATCTTCTATAAATTTCTGAAAGGTTCCATTTTATTCTATGCACCAAAATAAGATTAGGAACCATTCTGCAGTGATTTAGAAACTATTGGGTTATGAAATTTAAAAACAGGGAAGTACCCCAATTTTTAAATGATTAATCCAGCAATAAAATTCTAAATACCTTGTAGGATAGAGAAATAGAATTTAGATTCCCACTTTATAATGTTAATATAGGAAATTCAGATGGATTTATATATTTATAACATCTATATTTTTGAATTATTTATTATGTACCAACCATTGTACTAATTATTATATGCATCTTATTTCCTTTAATCCCACACAGCAACACCTGTGGCAAGTTCAATTATCCCAAATTTACAGAGACAGTAACTGGGACTTAGAGCTATTAAAAACTTGGTCCAATTTTTACTTCATATTGGTAGAGCCAGAAGTTGAGTGAAGTTGTGTTTGAGTCTAAGTACATTTTCTTAAGCCCTAAGCCATACATGAACCCGATAAGCAATACATCTAATCAGGCAATTTGGAAAGGTCAAATCTACATTACAGAGGAAAAATTGATGTACGAAACCAAACCTGACCAGTCAGGATACCAGTTCTAGAGAGGAAAAGAATAATTTTAATTTAAGGTACACTGCAGTAGAAAAACACATAAGAAAATTTTCAGAGAATTTTCAAAACTAGAATGAGTTCTAATTTTAAGTCATTAGTACAGTAGACAAAGTGGTATATGAAAAATGTTTTCCAATTTGCAAGGCTGAAAAAATAAATTCAACAAAAGATGCAGAGAGCAAAGCTGGAGGTCAAGGGTAAAGTCACAATTAAAATGGCAAGAATGTCAAAAAAGTTTCCCAGGATTACTTTTGGTACTTGTAATAACCCCGTGAAGAAGACAGGTACTATGATCATGAATTATTAAGGTTCTCATTTACTTCATCTGTCCAATTCCTTTTTTTTTGTTTTGAAAGAGAGATTTTTTTTTTTCTATAGGAAACATGCACTTGCCAGAGAGACAGAAATTAAGAAATCACCTCCCAGGGAAGATAGCTGCTCTGCAATCCCTTCTTCAATCTCTTCTCAGGATTATGGACATGCATGTACATAAGCCCAGTGTGAGTTCTGAGCTGCCAGGTCTGGAACTCAAACCATGGTTGACCACATGGAGTTTGGAGTCTTCACCACTATGCCACCTGCTAGTCCCAGGCCCTTATTCTTGATTATTTTTTTCTTTTTTCTTTTCTTTTCTTTTCTTTTTTTTTTTTTTTTGAGAGATTTTTTCCTGTAGGATATATGTGCTTTTCAGAAAGACAGAGAGACAGAAATGCAGAAAGCAAGAAATCATGGCCACACTGCAATCCCTTCTCCTCCATTCTCCTTTCAAGAGATTGTGCACATGTGTACATATGCCCAGCTTGAGATTTTAGCCTCCAGGTCCAGGACTTGAACTGTGGTCAACTATGTGGGAGTCCAGCAAGTAACCATTATGCCATCTGCTGGTCCTGGCCTCAGTTCTTAAAGACTACTTTACAAATAATTGCTCAGTATAGGGACCAGCAGATGGTGTAATAGATACATCACTGGAGTCCCATGTAGTTGACTACAGTTCAAGTCCCAGACCCAGCAGCTTGGACTCACAAGAGGCACATATGACTGTGTGCCCAGAATCCCAAGAGGAGAATGGAGGAGAAAGGGACTGTGGATTGGCCATCCCCGGGGGTAATTTCTTGTTTTCTGTTTCTCTCTGTCTCTCCAGTGAGTGCACACTCCCTATAGCAAAAATCTCTATAATTTTTTTTAAAGTGCTCAGTATATGTTAAATGAATTACTATTCCCATTTTATTGTTGAGGAAACTGTGACATTCCTGAGTTTATTTAACTGTGAATGACAGGAGGCGGAATTTACATGTAGAACTTCAGCACTGAAGATCAGGCTTTTACGTTTCAGCTGGCTGACTTAAGTTTTGGACCACCTTGTATTCCCCAAAGCCTTAGGCTTATGACCTAGTCTCCTCTCCATCTCATGTGACTTATGTGTGTGTATGTATATATATCTAGATATCTATATATCTAGATATATATACAGATATATATATCTGTATATATATATATATATATATATATATAGTCAAATGGCATCAATTCAATAAATTAAAGAAAACAGATGGGGAGGCATATCAAGCCAGCAGTCCACAATCCACTAAAGTAATTAAGCAATTACTTGCAGGGACACATTCCTCCCTCAAATATAATAATGTGTAGCATTATCAACATTTTTCTTACAGAGGATTAAGAGCATTAAGAAAATTAAGCATCATTAAAAAGCTTGCCATGAAATTACATAGTAAATTATTAAAGTTAAATCCATTTTTGATTCATCAACATGTTTTGCCCTTTTATTTAGTGTGGATCAATTTAGTGAAGGGGAAAATAGAGAAAGGAGAGTGGAAAGATGAAAAACCTGAGAGACTGGCATAGGCTTATCATGCCAAAGGAGATTAGTGGCAAGTTTCCAGCTGAGTGCTATAAAAACCTTACTTAGCGGTCTCCTCTCAATAAATTATCTAGCAACATAAACTGAAAAGGGAAAGGAAAGTATAGAGAGACTCATCTGTGAAACCTGTGCTTGTGCATAAATTCCCTTTTAGTATTCTCCAAAGCTAACCTGCAGCCAGCTAGCAGCTGAAGGCAATCTATCCCCTACACCCCAGTGCACGCACACACACACACACACACACACACACACACACACACACACACATGCTGTGTCATGTCTCTGCATTGCACAAAAAGGCTGAAGAAGAAGGAAGGTGAACAACTGACAGATATGACAGCACAGCAGGGCACACAAAGCTGTCACTTGGCTCTGTCAGATTTGAGGGTCTTTGATCCCTGAACATCAAACTTAGCCCAGATATAAAATTGGCCCTTGCTTCCGGTCTCCTTAACATCAAGGGAATGATATCAAACACTGTGGATGATGGTTAATAAACCTATGCATGTTTGTAAAATAAAACTGATAAATTTGTAAGTTAGCACTGACGAAGAGCACCTCTAACATACTGGCAATGTTCTATGAGCATAAAGTTTATCACGTGGGTGTACTATTTGCATCAAGGGGATGGCAGGTGGCAGATGGAGGGGAGAATAACCTTACTTAATAACCACAATTTTAAAAATCATTTGATCCTCAAGCCTCGTATGATATTAGAAGAGTGTGGAAGTCTTGTCATGAGAAAACATATTGTAAGGAAGAGATTCCCAATGTAGTCAAGAGTCTTACTGTGTCAGTTATATACGAAGGAGTTTAGAAGGCACACATAGCTAGTAACAAGAAGGGATTTCTGTTTAAAAGCCACAAATGTTCATACATGGCTAAATGAAACCCACTGACTCATACTCCCTTTATGTTTCTACCGGAATACTGAGGATAAACTTTTTGGGAAAAATCTAGAGTATAGCAAGATGAAGGAAGAAAGAATAGGAATGTATCATAGACTATGTTGTATAATAATTTATGATAAAAAATAAGGAGAGGTAAATGGAGTAAATTTCTGCCCTTATTAAGAAAATCTCTGTTAAAAAGAATGTCACTTGACTGTTTCATCCTGTGGAGGAGACTTTCTAAAGTAGATTTTCCTGAAGTGTCATGATGAGAACTTAAACATAATGCCTAAACCAACGGCCTTAAATATTGTGCCAGAATTATTGTAGAGAGCTATAGAAAAATTATATACCTAAAACCTCCCTAGTTCTCATCAGCAGATTTGGTAAATTTGGAGTGGAGTGTAGCAATCATTAATTCATGGTGGTCCACAAATAAACACAATAAGTCCCAGACAGCAGTCTAGGGAACCCCAGTCAGTGGACTTTTGGGATTAAGGCAGTAGTCCTATTTAATGAAGAAGAAAATTGCAAAGATGGTCAGCTTCTCAGAAAAGTCACAAGATGTACCACCTATATATTTGGGGAAAAAAAAGAAAATACGTTCTATGATTTTTATAGATTTGAAATTTAGACCTACAAAATACAAAATCTAGTTCATGTCCCTTTACTTGATTGAATCATGTTGAATAATGAAGAGGATTATGAAATCCTTTCTACATTATTGCCATTTACAATTATGTTGTTTGATCACATGTAGATTCTCCTTTACACACAAAAAAAAATCTCATTTAAGAGAAGGCTACTATATTGGGACCAGCAGTTAGCATAATGGCTATAGTCGACAACGGTTCGAGTCCCTAACCCGGAGGCTTAAACACACGCTGGGCGCATGTGCGTGCATGCGTGCCCAAGATCCCAAGAGGAGAATGGAGGAGAAGGGATTGTGGCGTGGCCATCCCCCTTGGGGGTGATTTCTCACTTTCTGTCTCTCTGTCTCTCTCTGTCTTTCTGGTGAGCGCATGTACCCTATAGCAAAATCCTCTCCAAAGAAAGAAAAAAAAAAAAAGAGAGAAGACTATTATATATAATTCTCTTTAGAGTGACTATAAAGGAGTCATGAGCAGTCACAGAATTGAATCAAGGATACTAAGCCTTTTTTTAAAAATAATTATTTAATTTTTTCTATTATTATTTTTGAATTTGACCGGAGAGAGAGCAAGAGAGAGAGTGAAAAAACGAGCTGCCAGGTCCAGGATGCGAACCATGGTAAGCCATGTGGAATCCAGCACCTTGACCACCATTCTACTTGATGGTATGAATACTAAGTTTTGTATAGTAATCACATACAATCTCTACTTTCTGAATATCTAACATCTAAGCTGTCTTTTTTAAGATTTAAATGTTTTATTTATGCAAGTACAAATTAGTAGGGTTGGGAGCATGCCAGTCAAGACGATGAGTACAAAAGTGTTATAAAGACTTCACTAGGGAAAACCTGAATCAAAAGGCACAACAGCCCATGCTACTTTTATCACATTTCAGGTCAGATAGTCAAGAATGCTGGTCACTTAGAAATGCTGCATTTGTATTCATTTGAAGAGCGTTGGAGAGAAAAAACACAATCTGTGAACTTCAGCATTCAAAAACTTAAGTACAATTCCTGGAAACTAATTGTAAATAAATTAGGAAATACTGGAAAACACCATTATTTTGATCATAATCAATACTCAAGTGTTTCCACATCTGGTGGAAAAAAATTAATTTTTCAAATTAGCTACTCATATAAATCACCCCCAGTAATCTAGTATATTAGATAAAGCTTCCAGATTACTCAATAAAACAAGACGAACTTCAAGGTCCTCCAAATAAGACTAAAGGGTAGCAGAGCCAGGAAAACAATATAGTTGCTAAAATTTGTGAAAGGAAAATTAAGAAATTAATCAAGAATAAGACAATCATTTTAGAATGCTGAAGATATGAAGTGGTATGTATTACATAAAAAAATTAATCCTCTAGATACACAGAGACAAGTTGGAGACCAGTTTCTTCACAATCTTCATTATGGTCTGTGTCCTTATGAGAAAAGCATATATGTGTTGTCCTGTCCACTTTCAAGTGTTCTGGGATAGGATAAATGACATATACCCAAGGAATGTCATATGCAATGAATGTGTTTTGGAGTTTGAAAGTCTGCGATGAGGACAAAGGGAGAAATTAAATCCAGATTATATCAAGTAGGAAAAGATAAACTTGCTGCAGTAAAACACAACTCTGTTATCTCAATATTATGGAAAAAAATGAGTGCATTCCTCACACGCATCACATGTTCATTATGGTTTAATAAGTGGGTCCTGTTCATTATCATCACACAGAGATAAGGCAGATAGGAGGCCTTATCATCACTGTAAACATGGCCAGGTACCATCAGAAGAATAGAGAGCTTTGGAGGATTTTGCACCAGTCAAGTGTCTCATGCCACATCTGCTCACAGCATTTTGGCCCAAATGAGTTATGTGCTTCCCATTTAACCACAAAGAGAGCAGAAAAGACTATCACTTTGTATCTGGTAGGCAGTTGAGAACTATTTGGCACTTAGTAATTATTGCTTTAAAATTCAAATGTTCAAGTATGTATTCCTGTTTTGGACTCAAGGCAAAAGACTCAGTAGAAAATATTTTTTGGACTAATTGAGAATGTGGTGTAGATCCCAGGGGTCTGATGGAAATGATAAAAATTACATAAAATTATTATAAATATGACCACCATATTCATGACAACAGGTGTTTGTCCTCTATCCTATTGTAAATAGCCTTTTTATATGTAGAGACAAAATTGGAAGGATGGGGCTGCTCTCAGTGAGAAAAGCATCTCTTCAGAAATTATTTTCTGTATGAAGTTGAAGGACCCTAGGGAACCCTTGCAGTTCTGAAAGGATTCTTCTTTCAAGTTCTCCTGTTTATTCTCAAGTTAGTTTCTGAAATAGTCTGTAAACATTTTAGAAGGGTCCCATAGGTATAACTTGAGTTTCTGGCATCTTCTTTTATAAAAATTATATAATTTCTATTAAAATAAGGAGAAGGACTCCTGTCAATACTCAGGAAAATAATGAATTTTGGGAGGGGGTTCTAACTTGGAAAAGACCAGGGTTAAATAGTGTGGTAAAAGAGGTCATAGACAGGGTAGTACAAGGCAGGGACACACCTGAATAAATGATGACTCTTGATGATGCTGGGAAACCAGTGGAAAAGAGGTAAATTTAAGAGAGATAGAAGCTGTGGAAGGCATTCTTTGCCTTTCCATTGTTTATAATAATGGCTAGGTCTTAATCCATTATAATGTTGCTGAACAGAAATACTTGAGAATGAGTGATTTATTTATTTATTTTTAGAGTTTTTTTTTTTTTTTTTTGCCTTAGGACACATGTGCTCACCAGAGAGAGACAGAAACAGATAGTGAGAACAAAAATGATAACTCATCCCCGAGGAGGTATGGCCACACTGCAGTCCCTTCTCCTCCATTCTCCTCCTGGGATCATGGACATACATGCACATGTGCCAGGCAGGAATTTCAAGCTACCAGGTCTGGGACTCCAACTGCTATTGGTCATGTGAAAGTCCAGTGAAGTAGCTGCTAACTCACCTGCTGGTCCCTGAGAATGAGTGATTTATAAAGAATAGATATTTATTTGACTCACAGTTCTTGTGGCCAGAAAGTCCAAAAGCATGGGTCTGGTATCTAGGCAGCATCTGCTGAATTACAACATGGTGGAAAGAAGCTAAAAGGTTAGTGGGCACATTTTAAAAGATTCAGCAATCTACAGGCAGCCATCTTGCTTTTACAACAACCCACACTCTCCCTCCTACAAGATGGGCTAAATCCTTTCATAACAGTGTTGCCCCAAGGTACTATTAATGCCCATCAAACCCTGCCTTCTAAAAGTTTCCGCATCTCAACACTATTATATGGGGGCCAACATGAACCTCTGAGGAATAAACCATTTTCCAAACCATAGCAAATACCTAACATTTATTAAGTGCTCACTAAGAGACAGGGCCTGTGAAAGTGATGCACAGGTATTTTCAAATGTAATTCCCAACAAACTATTGACCTGCCAGTAATACAAAGAAGACAGAGTGAGGAAAGCTAAGCAGCTTTTCACAGGACATATACCTAATGGCAGTTCTGCAGTAATAATCCAGGTAGGTTGAGTCTAGGGTCCAAGTGGATCCCTTAATTTGGGTGGGAGGAAGTAAGTGGAATAGAAACAAAGTTTAGTCTGTGATTTATTGATGAGGTCCATATAGAGAAAGACACTTGGATGGTGAAGAAGGTGAAAGAATTCAAGTCTGGGAGGAATCAGGAGACAATAAATGAAAAAAAAAAATTTTGTATTAGCATTGTTCTAATCCACCCCACCTCACTCCAGAGGGGAACAGTGCTTCAGTCTGTGGAGTACTGGTTCCAGGCAGCTGCCTACTTTGTTTTATGTCTGTGGACAAGGGAGTCACCAGTATTGAAAGGATAACCCTTCAACTTAGTCTGGTATATGATAGTACAAGATCAAGCTTTCATTCTTTTAATTAAATTTTAATTCTTAAAGAATTTTGATAAGTTTGAGGTATCTATTTATTCATTAACCTTTTTAAGCAAAATTAAATTTTAAAGTAAACCAAGAAAATATGACAGAAACTAACCTAGTAACAATCTAAAGCCATGTAATGAATCTAGGAGTATTCCTATGACACTAGGAAGCAGAAGCAGACAATCCATAGGCACCACAACAAATAAGAAGCTCATGGTTTCTGGGAGCAGAGGCTGAAATTAACTTGACAATTAAATTCAAATATTAGGGTCAGCCTTGCATACACTTAACAGACATTTTGAGAGATAGGTAGATTAAAAAATGAATACACAGATATGGAGGAAAGAGAAAATATAAGAAAGGGTTTAATTAGGAAAACGAGTAAGATAGTCATTAAATATAAATATGTAAATACAAACTAACAAGTCAGTCTTGAAAACATTTACATAAAGGTACAAACTTTGAAATAATTATTTTAATTTTTATTTATTCGTTTTAGGGTTTTTGTTTTGTTTTGTTTTGTTTTGCCATAGGGCACATGCACATGTACGGGAGAGAGACAGAGAGAGGGAAAATGAGAAATCACCCCTAAGGAAGATAACCATGCCACAACCCTTCTCCATCATTCTCTCATCAAGATTTGGGGCATGCACATCCATGCATACAGCATGATTTTCTAGACACCATTTCTGGAACTTGAACCTCAGTAGGCCATGTCGGAATCCAGCACCTTAACCGCCATGCCACCTGCCAGCCCCAGAAGATAGAAGTCATTATATTTAGAGCATATCTACTAAGAGAGTGGGGTAAACAAGGGCTGATCTCAGTAGAAATTAGAGGAAGCATTGAAAAGTAAGGTGGGAATTTAATGCAGGACTTTGAAATGAAGAGATCTTTCTAGTCAAAGAACACAGTCATACAAGTTTCAAAGTGTAAATGAACAAAGCCTGTAGAAAGAGCATGTAGGATGCCATATACAGCAACAGAGAAATCAATGACTTAGTGTAAAATCATAGGTTATTTATCTGACTTTTAAGTAAGAACAGTGTCCGGATTCAAGATTTCCAGACAGCCTGGTACCACTTATGACTTACTTCTCCAGAAGAACATCTTAAGAAAAAAAAAAGGCATGCCTCAGTAAATGAACTAGTTGAAATGATTGTTATTGAAGTAAACATAAATTTATATTTTTAAAAAAGTTTTCTTACTTGAAAAAGCATAATAGAATACAGCCCTACCTATAAAATACATGGATAATCCATATTCAAGTATTTTCATTATCCTGTCTTAAAAAATATTTTCTATGCTCCCTGCTGTTGTTACTATAGTGATATAGATACTGACCTCACAGTAATTGCTTCTGGAGACTCGGGGAAGGTTTACTGGAAATAGATATTAGAAAAAATGGCTATAATGTAAGAAATATAGATTCATAGATTGGTGAGTTTTTTGAATCTATTATGTATGTTAAAAATCCATCAAAATTGAAATGTATTTCATTGTATATGAATTATGCATATAATGGTATGTATAGTTTAATCTAGTAAATTACAGTTCAATATGATGATTTGAAATGAAAAATAAAAGGATATGGAGAAAACGATTGGGAGAATGGGAAGATAGATAACTATTTAAAAGTGATTAGTTTCGGAAGCAAGCAAAAGTAACTCACTCACTGCTGGGAGAGGATATAGCATCAAAACACTCTTGCTGCTTTTTTATAAAAGAGTGTGGGCCTGTGTGTGTGTGTGTGTGTGTGTGTGTGTGTGTGTTTATTAGTTCTGGAATGATCCATTGTAGAGAGATGAATGACAGTGCTGTAGCAATGCCTTAAAGTAGGGAGAAAAATAAGACATAGAACACTCAGGGAGAGTAGGAGCTGGAAAGTTTGCCTAAAGGAACTGAAATGCAGAGCAGAAACTGATAGTGTGTATACCTGCTGACTGGCAGCTATGAAATTTCTATTCTGGTGGCTTCACATTTTTCACAATTTTAGAAAAAGTGGCGTTCATCTGGAATGAAGACAAAGGAGGAGGTGATATGAATAAACAAGAAAACTTAGGAAGCACTCAGACAGTAGAGTAGACCAATGTCTGGCAACCTGAGGACTCAGTTGAGGTGTGTAGTTATAAATTCTAAGTTGTTGTTGTTTTGCTATAGGGCACATACACTTGCTGAAGAGAGAGATGGAGAGAAAGAAAGAGAAAGTGAGGATGTACATGATGGGGATGACCATACTGCAGTCCCCTCGCCTTCACTATCCTTTCTGGGGGTTTGGGACAAACAGGCGCTAACATCCAGTGTGTTTCTTGAACTGCTGGATCTGGGACTGGAATTATGCAGTTGCCCACATGAGATGAATCAGTCTCAACCACCACATTGCTTAGCTGGCTGAATCCAAACGCATTTTAATGTAAATACAAAATAAGTGCATTTCTATGAAATGTATTTATAAATTCAGAAAAGTAGTCACCACATGATTTTACTTGGTACATGAGTGCAGAGTGAACCACCTTCCAGTACCTAAGAAAAGGAGTCCAGAGAACACAATTTGAGTGTGTGATTGAAAATTTGAGCTCCTGGCCCTCATTCTCCTTTCAGCACTCTCATTGTTATAAATACTGATGATAATTCTTGTAACTTGGCATCTTCTCCTGTTGGGCTCTTTACTGCCCAATATCAGCCATGGTCATATCCTGAAATCTGTCATAATCAATAACTGTAATTATGTAAAAATCTGTCTAGGTTTTTCTGCATTCTAACCTTTTTTCATGTACATTCA
Source organism: Tupaia belangeri chinensis (assembly GCF_000334495.1). Taxonomy (NCBI): domain Eukaryota; kingdom Metazoa; phylum Chordata; class Mammalia; order Scandentia; family Tupaiidae; genus Tupaia; species Tupaia belangeri. The sequence goes on along the minus strand of NW_006206145.1, from coordinate 872,072 downwards.
ATTCTTTGGCAGAACTGCAATATTCTACTGATTGAGTTCACAATTCTGATAGGTAATATCACAATCAAAGACAATTTTTCACCATTTCAGCATTCCTGAATGATATCACCCTTAGGCACCATTTCTTCCTATGGTGAAACACAATATTAAATGCCTTCATTACACAGTTATTTCCTCAACTTTCTCTATACTTGTGTAAAATCTCAACATTGGTTAATACCATTTTTTTTATTCTTTTTGTCACCCATGCATCTGCATGTGGCTATGGTAAAACATATATCTAAACTATAGTCTTGCTTAAATAAAGAACTACCTTTAAGGGAGCTGTTCAGAAATCCTCACACTATCCCTGGTCTTTTTATGGTTCAGTCTTCTGCAGAAATTCTGTACCATTGTACTACCAGCCATTGACATGCCAAAATTAGGGTACAAATTTGCAAAAGTATTTGCTTCACCACCTACAGGAGGTCTCACATAGTGGACCGCAGTTCTAGTCCTGGGCCCTGCAGCTTAAACTCATGCTGGTTGGGTGTATGTGTGTGCCCAGGATCCTGAGAGGAATGGACGAGAAGGGATTGTAGCATGACTATCCCCCTAGGCGGTGATTTTTTTTCTTCTGTCTCTCTCTGTCTTTCCGGTGAGTGCCTACACCCTATAGCAAAAACCTCTCTGGAAAACAAAACAAAACACTGAGAATGAAGATACTTGGAAATGATTTTACTTATTATACAGGGCAGATCAAATGTATTCAAGAGACAAACTATCTACTTGCTTTTTTGGTTTGTTTTTGTTTTTAATTTGTTACAGGTTATGTGTGCTCTAGAGAGAGAGAAAGTGAGAAAGCATCTCTCTTCCCCAGGGTGGATGATCCCACCGCAATCCCTTCTAGAAATTTTGGGTACATACGCACATGTAACCAGCGTGTTTTCCAATCCACTGGTCCAGGACTCAGACTATGCAATCAGCCTTGTGAGACAGCCTCCTTAACTACCCCACCACTGACTGGCCCCTAATTGTATAGTTCTGAGCCATCAAGTTTTTGTCATCCTTGTTCTTTTCTTTCTTAACTAGTGTCTCCTTCTCAGGACTCAGGCTCAGAAGCACAGACCTTCCAAACCAAAAACATACAACGTTCAATAGTCATAAGCAGGTAGCATTCTGAGTAGAGATGAGAATGGGGCCAAGCTTCAGTCCTACTTGCATGCATGCTTTAGAAGGTTTCTTTGCAGCATCTTTAACAGCTGAATTTGCTTGTTCTTTAATATATAAACATTCCAACTATAATACATGGCAGCAGCTGCTCCTAAGTAAATAATTTACTTAGTCGCTTTGATGTGGCATTTTTCATGTGTTTTTTCTAATAGGGAATTTGTTCACGACCCTTTCTGAACAAAACTCAAGATAGTCAAGACTGTCATTAATATTAATATTCTTCTGCTTCCTGCTTCTGCATATTTATCTCAACTCACTTATTATCATACAGTATATGATCTTTCACTTTGCTGCACGTACGTCACCCAACAATACCTGCAACATACTGAAGATGTATTTAATGAAAATATGTCAATTTCAGGAATTTCAAAATATAAATGACAGAATACTGAAATATGTTCACTCCCTTAAAAGCCAATAGCTGTAACTGAGTGGGAATCAGGGGCATAAACAAAAACAGGTGGAACTCTAGAGACTTCACTTTTTCTTCCAAATGTTTATTACTTGGTCTTAATGCAGACATAAATCTTTATATGGAAAATCTAGAAATTCTTTATACTTTTTACAAGAAGAAGCAAATGTTAGCATATTAAATTATTTAAAATGACATATGCAGGCATGTGGCATGTCCCAACCACTCAAGAATCTGAGACAGGAGGAACACGATATAGAATTCTCCAAACTACAAAAAAAAAAAAAGACTGCACAAACACACACATGACATAAACCATGAAACTGGCCCAATTTTTGTTATTTTGATTTTCTTGCTTAAGTCTAATTTCACATGGAATTGAATTTGTTCATTGAAAGATGTGGGAAGGCCAATGGGTAGCATGGTAGTTAGGAAACTGGACTCCCACATGCCTGAGTGTGATTCGAGTCCCTGGCCTGGTGGGCTTGCTTTCTCACCTTCTTTCTCTTTCTCTCTTTCTGTTTCTCTCTCTCTCTCTTTCTCCCCCCTATCTCTTTCTCCAGTGAGTGAAAGTGCCCTATAGCAAATGAACAATAACAATAATAATCATAAATAAAATTAAATAATTCTTTTAAGAAAAGAAAGAGGTAGAACCAGGATTAACCTTTTTTCTTCCTAACATATTTCCAATTGACCTAAGACAATTTATTCGAACATTTTGTCCTCACCAATTAGTAGTGTAAAATTGCAATGATTTTTTTTTCAAGTGATAATGTATGTATTATGTTTGTGTTAGATGGGAGTAGGGGGGAATGAAGTCCTAGGATAGAAAGAGACGAATGAGCATGCCTCTGGTAAAGAAAGGGAGTCTTTTCAAATAACTGCTATTTCCTCCATCCCATTTCCATCTTATGTCAATCCATGTGTCCCAGAGGAAGAACCACCAACAGTCTCCACAAAGACAATGCCTAGTGTGGCTGTTGAGAAGAGGTCATCCCTGAGACCTGAGCATAGTCCAGCTACCAGGGTGCATCATCATCCTGGCAGAGGTGCAAGCTCAGACTCCAGCTGGGATAATTGTGCCTAGATTGACCTAGGCAAAGTTGGGGTGAATCTCCTCAAGCCCTTGGGGGCCCATTCATGGCCCTTATCTGTTCAGAAGGCAATACTTGAAATCAGAGATCATTCTGGAGCTTTAAAATTTGTTGGGATCAGCCTGTGGTGGTTAAGGTGGCTAAATTCCAACAGTCAAGTACATAGTTTGAGCCCTAGACCCAGCCATTTGAAAAACACATGAGATTTATGTGTGTGCATGCCCAAAATCCTGAAAGGAGGGGAAAATAAGAGATTTTATGGTTTGAATGAACCCAGTGGAGAGTGATTTATCACTTTCTATCTTCAGCACAAGAGAGAAAAGTGGTTTATTGTTGATGACATGTATAATATTGTCAACTGGGTCGGTCTGGGGCACACAGCATGCTAGGCAAAGCCTCTCCACAATCCAAATGATGTATAGCAATTGAATGTATAAACAACAACAAATAACCAAATAATTATTTTTTTAATTTAAAATGTTTAATTATTATTTGTTAATTCAATTGCTATACATCACTCATATCACAAAGAGACCTCACGCAGCATGATATACACCTCAGTGCAGCCCAGCTGAGAATACTATACACAACACCATCAACAAATAATAAACCATATCTGTGTCCCACAAATGTCTTACCTCTACTGTTTTCCTGAAATTTCATTTCCTATGCTCTTCTCCTCTCACCCTCTTTCCACTTTATCTCTAGTATCCATAACAATTTTTAATGCTTTTATGTCCTCCAGTTTTTCAGTCTCTACCATAGAGTACGGACAGTGAGTTTATGTTAAGTGGAGACATACAATGTCTTTCTTTCATAGCCTGACTTGCTTCACTCAGCAACAAATCTTTCACATTTGTCCACTTTCTATCAAATTATAGGCCTTGTGCAATGAATTAATTTATAATATTTACTGGTTTATTTCTGAACATCCTATTCTGTCTCATTGATCTGTGCTTATATAAATACAACATAGCCTTATAAGTTTTGTGTAATGTGCAGTTAGGCACAGTTTTCACATCTTGCTATTTTCTCCAAAGTCATCTTAAATATTCCTATCTTTTGCATTTTCAAATAAATTTTAGAGACATCTAAAAGTTCCTCAAAATATGCCTTGTCAAATTCAATTCCATTTGATCTATAAGTAAAATGGGAAATGATTCACATTTTATTTTTGTTTTTGTTTTTTCAAGAGATTTTTACTATAGGGAATGTGTACTCCCCAGAAAGACAGAGAGAGATAGAAAACAAGAAATCACCCCCTAGGGAGGATGGCCATGCCACAATCCCTTCTCCTCCATTCTCCTCCTGGGATCTTGGGCACGCACGCACATGTACCCGGCGTGAGTTTAAGCCACCAGGTCTGGGACTTGAACCGCTGTCGACAACATGGGAGTCCAGCTACATAGCCATTACGCCATCAGCTAGTCCCAATGATTCACATTTTAAATTGTACATTTTCCAATAAATAGTTATATCATCATTCATGAAAGTCTTCCTTAATTTCCTTCATTATAATTTTTAAACATTTTATTTGTTTAGATTTCTTAGGGGAGGATTTGGCTTAGGGTACGTGTGCTAAGTGGAGAAAGACAGAGACAGTGAGAGGGAAAGTGAAAAATCACCCCACAGGGGAGATAGTCATGGGGCAATCCCTTTTCCTCCACTCTCCTCCCAGAATCTTGCCATGCACTCACATGTGCACTGGCATGATTTTTAAGACTCTGGGTCCAGGACTTGAATTGCTATTCCATCTTGTGGCCCCTTAAACATTTTATTTCACTATGGTTGTTGAAAAGTGAACAAATTCACATGTGTGCCTAGTATTTACTACTGTCATTCTTTCATTAATTCTAAGGTGTGGCCACCGGAGATCTAACTCCATCAGTAGGTTGGTTACTCGGCAGGGTGATTTGTGACAAAGTCAAAATTCAGTTCTTAGTCCTGTGAGTATGTCACAAGTTTTGCTCAACTTTTCAGCTTAACTCAGAAAGTTCTGTTATTTTTGAGGCTATATGGAGACCTTTAACAAAGAAAAACAAAACGAAAAGTTTCGACAATGGTAAATTACACAAAAGCAGTACGTTCAGAGTGACATTGGATGACGCTGGATTCCCAGAGCTTTTGAGCTCAGCAAACTCTCACAGGAACACATGATAAATTAGGATGATCATATGATTTCTGAATAAAATTTTGTGTTAGTTGTAGTTTCAGTAGATAATTAGCCTAGATCTGGACTGTTATGGGAAATATCAGAGTGAAAACAAAATCTTTGATTACCATAATTTTAATTCCAGTTTGGAATTATTTTATGCAAGAACAATGCTAAGTGAAGAGTTACATGCAGTGAATAATGTAAGGAAATTTATATTATATAAGTAGTTTCTATCTATCTATGTATATTTATATTATGTAAGACGTATCTATCTATCATCTATCTATCTATCTATCTATCTATCTATCCATTTATCTATATAGTGTGTGTGTGTGTGTGTGAATACTTCGTTCTTATTTTGTGGATGGCAGGCTTTGATGAGTGAATCAAGGTGACAACCCAGGCTTTCAATAATATGTATATCTGACTTGGATTACAGAGTATGTAAAGCCTTTCCACATAGGTATGGGAAAAGTTATAGCGCTATCAATGTTTTTTTGTAGATTTAAGAGATAAATGGAGTTGTAGTATATGAAATGAACATTGTTTAGCTGCTTATAATAGCATTTTAAGGTCTTTCATTTGATCTACAAAATATCAGAAAAGTAATAGGACATATAACAAAAAGAAGGTAGGTGCTTAAAAGTATTTTCTGGGCACAATAAATCATTCTAACATTAAATACTAACATCTCTACCAGTTTAAAAACTGCTTCATCAAATGCTTAATTTAATTTAATTTTTTTCTAGTACAGTTTCCCAGTGACTAAGACAGCAAAGCAATACAGAAGTTCAATAAATAGTAGTTGAATTAATTATTTTCACCAGCAAGACCTTACTGCTACATTTCTGCCACTTATCTGTCTTTTCCGCATAAACTGTACTTCTTTCAAGGATAAGGAGTTATTACCCAGCATACCTAGATACCAAAACTGTATAAATATGTACATAAGCAAAAAGTACATATTTTTGTATTTCCTAAAATCTATACTTTTATAGAATTAAAGTATGTTTATATTTTATTTTGCTTTAAAATAGAGAATTCAGCTCAATTCAGCTTGGGCTTCATTTCAAAGTAAAAAAAAAAGAACAAGAGAAACAAATTTGACTCTGCCAAAAAGTAAATGGCTAATATGAAATGTTTGTCAGAGAACTGACTCTAATAGGTGATATGGCTAAGATACAGGGGAATTACATGAGGAAATAATAAGGACATAGTGAAGAGTTACATGCAGTTAGTAACATAAGGAAATTAATATTATATAAGTAGTATCTAAGAAATTCATCCAAATTATCACCTTTGATCCAAGCTAATATTGCCTAAACTAACCACTTTATTTTTTCCAGTTTTATTAAGGTATAATGAAAATTAAAAATTGTATTTATTTACAGTATAGGTGTAAAGTGATTTTTTAAAATTTTTTTGGAGAGTTTTTTTTTTTTTTCTATAGGGCACGTACGCTCGCCAGACAGACAGAGACAGACAGAGAGATAGAAAGTGAGAAATCGCCCCCCCCCGGGGGATGGCCATGCAGCAATCCCTTCTCCTCCATTCTCCTCTCAGGATCTTGGGCACGCATGCACACGCACCCGGCGTGAGTTTAAGCCAGTCCAGGACTCGAACTGCGGTTGACTACGTGGGAGTTCAGCGACATAGCCATTACACTAACTGCTGGTTCCAGTGTAAAGGGATTTTATTTTTAACTTTTGCCATAGGAGGCATGTACTTAAAGAGAGACAAAGGGAGAGAGAAAGTGAGAAATCATCCCCCAGTGGGGACGACCTTGCTGCAATCCTTTCTCTCCTCTCAGGATTTTGTGCACACATGCACACATTCCCAGTGTGATTTTCAAATCACCAAATCTGGGACTCAAGCCACATTCGGCCATGTGGAAATCTAACACCTTAACTGTTGGGCCACTACAAGAGTTCACCCAAGGATTGATCTACTAATGTATATAAATATTGTGAGATGATTACCACAATCAACCTAATTTCCATATTCACCAATTTACACAGTTACTATTTTGTGTGGAGGGTAGAGGATTGAGAATATTTAAGATCTACTCCCCTAGCAAATTTAATTGGACAATACTATATTACTAACTATAGTCACCATGATGTAAGATCTCATTCTGCATCGCTTAAGCTTTGTACCCTTTGACCAACATCTTCTTATTTCCTTCATGTCCTCCTCATCCTTGGTAGCCATGATTTCACTGTGTCTACTTATATGAGGTCAATTTGTTTATATCTCATATATAATCAAGATAATTTGGCTGGCTTATTTAATTTAGCATAATGTCCTCTAGGTTTATCTATATTGTTTGAAATGACAGGGTCTTATTTTTTTCTTTAATAATATTTTTATTTATTTACATATACACACACACTTAATATCTATCTATCTATCTATCATATATATATATATATATATATAGACATACATACATAGGAGCTCATGTGTGTGTATGCACTCCTCTCTTTGTTCCTTCTTCCATTGTTGGATATTTAGGTTAATTCTGTATCTTGGGCTTTCTGAATAAAGTTGTAATTCATGTGGGAGTATAGATATCCTAATTTTATTTCCTTTGGATATATACCTATTGGTGAGAAGAACTTCTGGATCATATGAAAGTTCTGTATTTGCTGTTTTGACGAAATGCCATACAATTTTCCATAATGGCAATAAAAATTTAGAATCTGTCTTACAGCATACAAGGAGTCTCTTTTCTTCACACCTTTCCTAACACTTATTTTTTAAACACTTTTTAACTGCCATAATGTGCATGTGCTCACTAGAGATAGAGACAGAGAAGGGGAAGAAATTACCTGATATGGAGTACAGTGTTACCGGAATTCCTTCTTCATTTCTTTACCTTGTGGGATTTGTACAAGCACACACAGTGCATGGCATGTTTTCCAGGTCACTGAGATCAGATTTTGAACTGCAATCAGTCATGTGGAATATAGTCTCATTAACCATGAGGCAATGAGGCTGGCCTTGACCTTTTGACAAGAACCATCTTAGTTGGTGTGAAATGATCTCTTATTGTGGTTGAGTTTGCATTGCTCTGAATAGTGATAGCACATACCTTTTGGTGCACTTGTGGGTCATTTATATGCCTTTTTGAGGATTTTCTATTGCTCATTTTTTAATCAGATTATTTTCTTGCTATTGAGTTGAGTTTTTAATGTGTTCTGGATAGTAACCTCCTGTTTTAGTGCATGTTTCTGTCACTAATAACTGAATACAATCTTGAAAAATTTATAAAGAATAGCGATTTACTTAGCTTAGAGTTTTAGGGTCCAAGGTCAAGGAGTCCTCACATAGGAAGTGTCTTCCTGTTGATGGGGACCTAGAGTATCTCCAGGTGATAACAGAGCATCTCATAGCAACACAAATTGTGTTTGTGAATCAGCCTATTTTATCCCCCCTCATTATAAACCCATCAGGGGTCAATTATGGGGGTTCCATTTTGACCTGATCCAATCTAATTTCTTCATATAGGCTCTGCCTTTCAACATTCTAGTCACCTCTTAATTCTTAATGGGGAATACAAAGTACAACACTACTTATCAGATGCATGGTTTGTAAGTATTTTCTTCCATTTCATAGGTCATCTCTGCACCTTGTGGATTGTTTTCTTTGCTGTGCAGAAGCTTTGCATTTTGTTTCCATCCCATTTTGTATTTTTGTTTTTGTTGCTTGTGTTTTTGAGTTCACTTCAAAAAGTCATTTCCTAGACTAATGTCAAGAAAACATAGTTCCTATATTTTCTTTTAGCAAGTTGATAATTTTAGTTCTTACATTTATATCTTTAATTCAATTGGATATGAATTCTGTATATGGTGTGAGATAAAATTCCAGTTTCATTCTTCTGCATGTGAGTATACAAATTTTCCAGCACCATTTATTTAAGACACTGTCCTTTCCCCATTGTGTGTTTTTGACCTTTGATTGTATATGTATTGATTTAGTTCTAGACTCTGTTTTGTATTCCTTGGTCTATAAAAGAGTTGTTGCTATTAGTGGTGTCAGATGTGACTCACAAATGTTTAGAAGTTTCTTAACATATAGCATGTAAATGTCCACCTTTTGTAATTTGCTAGATGTCTAATGTCTTTTCTTTAAGGTGATTCTATCTTTTAAAACTATCTGCAGTAGTACCTGACATACTTATGTAACAAGATGAGGACATACTTGTTCCTTGCTATCCATCAGAAAGAGAATTCATCTCAACATTACTCCTCATCAAAATATGCCAACAATCCATTATTGTAGCTTATTAGATTTTTATTAGGACTCTTTGTTTAGCCATTTGCTTAAGTAAATAGCTGGACTGGGTCAAGTTCTATCACATTCCATCTAACAGAAAAGAGGTCAATGTTCCTTTTTTTTTTCAGTAAATGTGCAGAACATTTTTCTTCTAATAAGCACTTAGTTTATCATTTCTCCAACTTAGCCATTTTCACATCCTAAGTATCAATTACTTCTCTCATGAGGAGGGGAGAAAAGTTACATAAAGTTACATTTACTTTCAAAAAGACCAACCAATATTTTCCCCTCTTTTATTTCCTGTGAAGGTATTATATCATCTCTATTGCATTGTCATAGTTACAAATTGGCACATGGTGTGAGAAAACCAATCTGTTTCTGGTATAAGGTAATCCTTATCAAGCACTCAAATTCAGAATCCAGTGATATAATAACCACCGTCTTCTCATAATTTTTCCATGCAATGCCTATCACCATGTTTATGAATTCAATATGCTTGCCGGAATGGCCAGTCTTCTCTGTCCAAGGATACTATTTATTTTTAATAAAAATCTGATATGCTGCCAAGTCTTTAAGTAGCATAGCTTCAAAGAAATATAAAGCTGTTTGGGATACATTATGCATTCTGTTTATCACAATTCTCTGAAAACCATATGTCTGAGAATAATAATGGTTACATCCATTTTGGCAGAGAGATTTATATGCCATTATCCTAGTTTTGCATTATACCCTAGTTCATGTTCATATTAAAATTTCTTTATAGTCAATTCCAGATTATCTGGGAAAGAAGAGTTAATTAATTTTGAGATTAAGAATGATGAAATTTCAGTAAAGGCATGGAGCATGCTTTAAAGATAACCTCTCCAAAAATTAAGCTGTTTGATGGCTTCACATACCTATGTCTTAATTGATGAAAAGAGAGAAGTCAACTTTGCAACTCGATTCCTGAGACTGGTGAGCAGAAATAGACACTAATGGGTTCCTCTTCTCTAGTCACTAGAGGCTGATAATCAGTCTTAATGAGTTCTTGGGCTGCATATTTTTAAGCTTTCTTATACAGATAAATCAGAATTCTTAAACGAAAGTTAATCCTTAAGTCAGTTAACCTGACCAATGATAAAACTTTGTCATTTTGTTTTAATAACAATTTTGACTTATATATGTCCACAATTCTTACTAATTTCCATGATTAATAAAGAATTAACTGTGGTGTACTACATGTTTCTCTCCTGCAGAAAGCTAAAATGCAGGGACAGCAGGTGGTATGGTGGTTAAGGTGATGAATCCTACATGGCTGACTCACTGATTCAAATGCCGGAACTGATGCTTGAAAATCACACTGGACATGTCTGCATGGCCAAAATCACAAGAGAGCAGAGAAGAAGGGATTGCAGCAAGGCCATTCCCTCGGGGACTGATTTCTCATTTTCCCTTCTTTCTATATCACTCTGTTTTTCCTCTCGTGAACACATGTGCCCTATAGCAAAAACCTAAAAATAACAAAAACAAAATAAAACAAAAACTAAGATTTATAGGGACAGGGGATTGTTTTTTCTGTCTCCCAGAACATATTACAAAATTGTATAAAGCCAGAAAAAGCAAATATCTGTTAAAGAAATGAATAATTGACTGACCAATTAAATGAATGAATAAACAAATAAATTTAGTACCTTTAGTACAACTAACTTGACTGCGTATTGAAGCTATTCCTTATTTATGTAAACTAGTATACAGTATTCAATAGGGATCAATATTAATTTTTCAGTGAGCAAAGGTAACTAGAGAGTGATCTTCCCTGACACTATTTGGCAAAATGAGATTGTCTCTTACCAGAATGGACTTATTTCCCAGTAACCTGTGAAACTAGAGTGTCTTGGATTTATGGTTAATTGATACGTTCTATAATGATAATCTGATTTTATAATAGTGACAAAACATACATTAAAGTTTGGTGAAGGTGTGTGGGATTGGGAAAGTAAGTTAAAAATAGAACACATCGCATCTCCTTACTTCTACTGGAAAAGATGCACCGCAGCTATTTCATACATTCTCCAAATTTTTCTCAAGACTGCTTCACTAGTTTTGCTAAATTTAATACAATTACCCTGCTCTTCTTGCTTCTTCCTGTTATAGGATAATAGTTATTCTATGTAGACTCAAACTTGAGATTATTTTGATAGAGTAAATCTTTATAATTCTCATCAACTAATTTCTGTGTTTTTCAGAAATTCCTTTTCAAACATATTAAGATATGGATAGAAAACAAGCAATGTGTAAAATATGCCATATTTTCTTGTCTACTTACCTGCTAATGGACATTTACATTAATTCCATATCTTGGTTATTGTAAATTATGCTGCAATATCTATTGGAGTACAGATATCTCTCTAACAAACCAATTGCATTTTCTTTGGATATATACCCAGTAGTGGGTTCATCACTGAGGAATTTCCATATACCTTTTTTTTTTGATGATAGCCATTCTACCTAGTGTGAGATATCTCATTGTGTTTTTGATATGCATTTTCCTGACAATCAGTGATGTTGAACCTATTTTATACACCAATTGGTCAAGCATATTTCTTTATTTTAAAAAAATGTACATTTAAATATGTTGCTAATTTTTAACTTTTATTCTTATTTTATACTTTCAATTACTATTTATCATTATAGTTTGCAAAATAAAATTTCCCAGCATGAATATACTGCATATTAATTCAGTTAAAGATATTATCATACCCGGGTAGCAGCAGTTAGCGTAATGGCTATGTCACTGGACTCCCAGTAGTCGACCGCGGTTCGTGTCCCAGACCCGGTGGCTTAAATCTCACACCGGGCGCGTGTGCGTGCGTGCCCAAGGTCCCGAGAGGAGAATGGAGGAGAAGGGATTGCGGCATGACCATCCCCCCTGGGTGGTGATTTCTCGCTTTCTGTCTCTATGTCTCTCTCTGTCTGTCTGGCGAGCGCACGCGCCCTACAGTGAAAATCTCTCCAAAAAAAAAAAAAGATATTATCATACCCATTTTTATCAACAGATAATTTTCCATTTTTGTGTTCCTTAAATATTTTGCCTCAGTTTTTTTTCTCTTGGTTTCCTTTTAATAAAATTATCATTATCATTGCTATTGATTTGTCTTAGTTTCTTAGATGATTTAGGGACTAACTTTTGTCAAATGCATAGTTTACACATGTTTACTTCTATTCTGTAGGTTGTCTCTGCTCTTCTGTAAGTTCTCTTTGCTGTGCAAAATCTTTTAGCTTTGATGTAGTCTTTTTTGTAGAGATATTTTTGCTATAGGTCATGTGTGCTCATTGGAGAGAAAGAGAGAAACAGAGACAGAAAGCAATAAATCACCCCTGAGGGAGAATGACCATGCTGCAATTACTTCTCCATTCTCCTCTCAAGATCTTGGGCACACACGCACATGCACTTGGTGTGACTGCTGGTTCCATAATCTATTTTTGTTTTCTTTTCCCTTTGTTTCCTGTGCTTTTAAGTCTACATTTTTTTTCCATAGGTCAATGTTATGAAGCATTTCCCCTATGTTTTCTTTCTATTACTTTTATAGTTTCAGGATTTACATTTACATATTTAATCCATTCTGAGTTTATTTTTGAAACTGGTGGGAGGTCTTCTGCATGTAAACATTCAGTTTTCTCAGCAACATTTATTAAAAAGACCAACTTATTCCCAATGTGGGCTTTTGATGCCTTTGTAAAAAATCAGTTAGCTGGGACCAGCAATTAGCATAGTGGCATTGTCGGTGGACTCCCACGTAGTCAACCGCGGTTCAAGTCCCGGACCTGGTGGCTTAAACTCACGCTGGGTGCATGTGCGTTCGTGCCCAAGATCCTAAGAGGAGAATGGAGGAGAAGGGATTGCAGTGTGGCCATCCACCCTGGGGGGTGATTTCTTCCTTTGTCTCTCCATCTCTCTCTGTCTGTACGGCGAGCGCTCACGCCCTATAGCAAAAACCTCTCCAAAAAAAAATCAGTTGGGTGCAGGACCAATAGGTTTTAAAATGGTTAATGTGCTAGATTCCCATGTGGTTGACTGTAGTTTGAGTCCTGGACCAGCGACTTGAAGCTCACACTGTATACATGTGTGTGCATGCCCCAAATCCATAGGATAATGGAGAAGAGATTGCAGTGTGACCACCTCCACCCACTATAGAGGTGATTTATTGCTTTCTGCCTCTCATGTGAGCACACATGCATGATAGCAAAAATCTCTCTCTCAAAAAAACAGTTGACTGTATTTTTATTATAGTTGGGTTTATTTCTGTCTTCACTAATCTGATCTAATGGTCTACATGCCTGTTTTTTTGTCAATACTGTTTGTATTTTAAGATGACACACAGAATGTAAGAAAATCTAAATTCTTCAGTGTTAAAATTCAATCAAATAATAAAAGAATACACTAAAGTAGTAGCATTAGAAGTTAATATTTAAAAGGTGGCACTGTGGTTAAGGTGTTGGACTCCCACATGGTCAAACATCATTTAAGTCGCAGGCCTGGCAGCTTGAAAAATCACACCAGCTCCATGTGTATATATGCACTAAATCCTCCACAAAACAAACAAACAAACAAACAAAAACAAAAAAAAAACCTTATAAACAAAGCTACTAATTAAAGTACTCTTCATAATTACAAAGTTTGGAGACAATAAATAAGCTAAATTCCTATACTTGGGATATTAGTGAACTGTTAAGTAACTATGTAAAGAAAAATAAAATCACCAAGAACTTATAATGTGTACTTTCTAGGTTATATTCTAAACTGGAAAATGACAAAATATACACACATATAGACATATATATGATAATTCAAAAATAGATTGTCAAATCATATTTAAATAATAAGTGCTTCAACCCAGTATCAAACTTTACTGATGATTTTTAAAAATGAGTAATTAGATAAAGCAAGGAAAAACTGAAGCAGTTTTGTTTTCATACATTTTTTATGTTGTTTTAGGGTCATTCTGGGCCAGAATTTTCATATGATGTCATTAATTGTATGAGGTTATAGAATATACCAAGGACATTCTTTGGTTTGGAATATATCACCATTTTATATTTCTAAAGTTATGTGGCTAATGTTACGTGTTCAAGAGAGCCATGCTGTATACATTTATAAATTTCAGTCATTAAATAAAACACTCCAGAGAGACCATGGAAAAGCTTTCCAATGATAAGGGTTTATTTCACTACAAAACACCAGTAGTATATGTCTTGCACACCATCTCCTCTACCATATTTAAGATGTGATCTGTCTTGGTTACCTTACTTTATCTCCTAAGGCATGAGACAAAGAATTGCACACATATGTTTTTATACATAAATATACCACATACACATGAACTATGTATGTGTATAACAAATTTAATTATTAAAAAAAGAGAAAAAATATGGGACCAGCAGGCGGCATGGTGGTTAAGGTGCTGGACACTCTCACATGGCTGACATGGTTAGAGCCCCAGACCTGGTGGCTTGCTTTCTTGCTTTCTCTCTCTCTCTCTCTATCACTCTGTGTGTGTCTCTCTCTGGTCAAATTAAAATGAATCAATAAATAAAATTAAACAAAATAATTCTTACCAGAAAAGAGAAAAAATAAGTGGGAAACTAATAAATGTGGTTCCCTTGTAAGTGAAAAGTCGAGAGTGGGAAGAAGGTAATAAAAGGAATTATATTCCTCTGAATATTAACTATCTTTTGGAGATATATTATTTATATATTTTAAAAATTAAAGTAACAAGATTGGAAAACTCCTAGAATTTGCAACAGAGAAACAAATAAATATGAAATTAATAACATAGTGACATAGCACACAAAATAAAAATAAGGAAATAAGAAAAGCATAGAGGGTTATAAATATTCAGTGAATCAACTTGATGCTACCACTGTCCAAAATTGAGTAAATTGTTTTTAAAAAACAGTTTTATAAGCATTGGATTTAAAAGAATTGCTAAACCAGCAGATGATGTAATGGTTATATTGCTGGACTCCCATGTAGTCATCACAGCTCGAGTCCCAGACCTGGCAGCTTAAAACTCAGCTGGGCATGTGTGCGTATATGCCCAAATTCCTGAGAGAATGGAGGAGAAGAGATTTTGACCTGGTCATCCCCCCTGGGGGTGATTTCTTGCTTTCCATCTGTCTCTCTGGCTAGTGCACATGCTCTATAGCAAAAATCTCTCTTAAAAACACAGAAATAAATGAAAAATATAAGGATTGCACAAAAAATTAAATGTGCTAAACAATTAAATAAGGCTCAATAATAAAAAGGAACAAACTAATGTTGTATACAACAAAATGAGTCTTCAAGACATGATGTTAGGTGAAACAAGATGGACACCAAAGACTCAATGTTCTATTATTACATTGAAGTGAAATTCTAGGTGAGGAAAAATAATAGTACAATGAGGTTATTTTATAGTTACAATTATTCTCTGGTGAAAAATGATGATTATGATGCTTATGTTACAAGCGAAGTGAAAATGAGATTAAATGGAATTTTTAATTTTTTTTTGGTTTTTGCCATAGTGCACATACACTTTCCAGAGAGTGGTAGAGAGAAGAAAAGTGAGAAATCACCCCCTCCAGGGAGAGATGACCGTCCACAATCCTTTCCTCTTCTGCTGCCCTTAGGATTGTGAGCATGTAAGCACGCACCCGGACCTGGTCTGGAACTCAAACCACGGTCAGTCACGTGGGAATCCAGTGCCTTAACAATTACACCACATGCTCCTAAATGTAGATATTTTAATACATGTAATATTTTATTTCATGGAAAAATTATGTGTTCTGAAATTATTGAAAGTAATAGCTAATATTTGTGGAGTATTTATTAAGCTTCAAGAACCATTTAACAGTTTTACGTATATTAGAAAAGTTAACTCTAACAGTAAAGTTCTGGAGATGGTATTATTATGACTATATCTCACAGATGGAAAAGAAATATGTTTCACCACTCCAACAAAATAAAAACAAAACCTCACTTCTGTAGTTCCAAACTCAGTTACAGACTGAGGTTTTCCTCCTCCAATGAATTCTCCTCCTTCACCATGTCTCCAGCTTCTCCTAAATGGACTCTCAATGTTGGAGTGCTTCAGATCTCAGTTTTCACCTTTTCCCTCAATATGAATTCAGACTGGTGATTTTATTTAGTTCCCTGTTCTCAATTTATCTCCACCTGGATGTGAAACAGATGCAGAAAACTAAATTAATCTTCTACCCTTCCCCACTAGAGTCCCCTCATATTTATGAAATCTGCTTCACCTAGTCTCCTTAACTTAGTTGACGGCAAATTGATCCTTCCAGTTGTTGAGGCTGAAAATCTGACAGTTATTGATGACTCTTTCCTTTGAAACTCCACGTGTTATCATAATATCTAAAATGGGACTAGTTCTTAGAACTCTCACTTGCTTTGTTGAATCAAGTGTCTAGGATATACTGTTTGACACATAATACCACTTGATAAATACTTCATGAAATAATGAACAAATGGATAAAGGAACTTGAAGAGGTGTTGAAAAAAAAACACATAAACAGAAATGTCTTCAGTCTCTCAGGTAAAAATAAATAACAATGGAGGAGGCTAGGCAATTTTTAGAAGATGATAGTGGTGGAAGAATGGAAAGCATATTTGAATAAAAGAAAAAGTTCTGATCATATTCCCACACTTCCTACAGTGAAGAGAATTTCATCTTTATACTAAACATTTGCGAGAAAGACTTTAAACCATACTGAGATAAATCACAATAGATCATCTATCCAAAAGACTGAAACTATTGTGAAAATAAAAACCTCATTAAAAGGGGGACTTACATTTCTGCAGCCTGGAAAAATAATACTCATTAAAATGTTTAAAATGTCAGCTAGTTCTTAAATTATATTAATTAAAAACAATGCCAAACACTTTTATTTTGCCTCACAGCCATCCTAATTAAAACACATTAAAAGTACACTTCCAATGGCTTGTCCAAGGACTGTCAGAGAAAAAAAGAAAAAAGGAAAAAAAAAAAAAAAAAAACAAACCTTTGTGGTGTCATGTATAAAAAAGTTGA
>NW_006206145.1:841242-854587 GCF_000334495.1 Tupaia belangeri chinensis | reverse complement strand
CATGTGAGAAGTTAATATACTGTTCAAAGACCAGGGGACCAGCAGTTAGCATAATGGCTATGTTGCTGGACTCCCATGTAGTCGACCGCTGTTCGAGTCCCGGACCCAGTGGCTTAAACTCACGCAGGGCACGTGTGCGTGCATGCCCAAGGTCCTGAGAGGAGAATGGAGGAGAAGGGATTGTGGCGTGGCCATCCCCCCTGGGGGGTGATTTCTCGCTTTCTGTCTCTCTGTCTCTCTGTGTCTGTCTGGCGAGCTTACGCGCCTTATAGTAAAAACTAAGCAAAAAAAAGAAAAAAGGAAAAAAAAAAAAAAAAAACTACAGCTTTGTGTAGTCATGTCTAAGAAAGTTCAGCTAACCCATTAGGATCACATACGTGTACGCATGGCCATGCCCACTTGCAATGAAGTTTAAAAAATTTTGTTAATATTGTCCATATTAAATACACAAAATAGAATCTTACTTTTATAATGATCATGAACTTGTTTCTTCTGTCACTTATTAAGGATACTGATCCATGGAACACTCAGGTCTAAAAATATTCATAAAGTACTATGGAGATTACAAGTAAGTGTTGTTGGGACCAGCAGTTAGCTTAATGGCTATGTTGCTGGACTCCAATGTAGTTGACCATGGTTCGAGTCCCGGACCTGGCAGCTTAAACTCACGCCAGGTGTGTGTGCGTGCCCAAGATCCCGAGAGGAGAATGGAGGAGAAGGGGTTGCGGCGTGGCCATCCCCCCTGGGGGGTGATTTCTCACTTTCTTTCTCTCTGTCTCTCTCTGTCTTTCTGGTGAGCGCACGCACCCTATAGAAAAAAACCTCTCCAAAAAAAAAAGAGAGAAAAAAAGAAAAGAAAACAAGTAAGTGTGGTTCACATGTGATAAGAGAATAGAGAAACTCTTCACTATCATCTCCCTGACACCTATCAGAATTTTTGGCAAATAGGAGGTGCTCCAAAAATAAATGCCAAAAAAACCGAAAAGTTAGATGTTGTAAACTAGTATACAACTGTATCCGCTGATCAACATTTGTCTGCTATGCATAATTGTTTCCCCATATTCAGACATAACCTCTCCAAGTATTTTTCTAAGTAATCTCACTTCATAAAACAACTTCCTGGGATAGGGCAGACATTTTTCTTTTTCTAATTAATGTATATTGACATGTCCAAACTCATACAACAGGGCTGCTAAAACTCAGACATTTCTTTTTGTATATGAAATCAAATTTCCTGCTTGCTCTCTTTATGTGAAATATGAACTGAAGAAATGTTTTAAGCACACCCATTCTGTCAGTATTCCATATTATCTCCCTCTCATGTCAGTAAAGAAATTCATGGGGAATTCCTAAATATGATTTTGATAATCACTCTCTACAATTTCTCTAGCATAATGTTTAGATATTGTTGCATTTAGATATAAAATATGAAGTACAGGGACCAGCAGATGGTTTAGCAGTTTCATTTCTGGACTCCCATGTAGTTGGCCATGGTTCATTCCACAGCCAGCAGCTTAAAACTCACTCCACGCACATGTGCATATGGGCACATAATCCTGAAAGAAGAAGAAGGGATTGCAACATGGCCATCCCTCCTAGGGGGATGATTTCTCTCTTTCTGTCTCTCTGTCTCTCTGGTGAGCACATGCACCCTATAGCAAAAAGGCTCTCTAAGTAATAATAATGAAATAAAATATAAAGTACAGAACTTTTCTTAATTTATGTATTTATGTCATAAGAGAGAGACACACAGAGAGAGATTCCCCCACAGGGTCTTCACACTTTGACTCCACCAGCCAGGATTGTGGGCGAGTGTGCCCAGCATGCAGAGGAATGTCATGAGACTTTCCTATCTGGGGCCTATTGTTTTCATCCCCATCCAGCCTTGAAGTACAGAACTTTAAAAAAAAAAAAAATTCTGGATCATTTCATTCTTCAGATCTAAATAATCTAACATAAGGAGGGGTATGGGTATAACTACTTCTGCCTTCATGGCCTGAATAATTATTCAAACTCACTAATAAAGATAGTAATATAGTGTGTTTTTTGACATAATGTTGTCTTTTTAATGCATCATTTTATGTTTTCGCCTACAAAAACATAAAATGATTTTTTTTGTTCAGTTATTTAGATTGTGATACTGAGGCTTATGCAGTAGTGTACCTTTTCCAACGTTAAGTATTAAAACAGAGGCGTGGACAGCTGTAAATTGATTCTGAAGTCCTTATAAGCATGGCTTACCTAGTTTGTTTGTTTGTTTGCTTGTTAGTATCTGTCCAGTATGCATGTAAGTGTAAATGGAATGATTTTTTTTCTGCATTTTCAACCATTCGGTCTTGCCAGGAGAATTGTGTTCCCAAATATACATGTCTACAGATAAATATATGTATTAGAACATCAGGAAGGTAATACTGTGTTTCTATGCAAAAAATGCATCATGACTTTCCCAAAGACCCACGATGTATAGATATACATACATATATATATATTCAACCTTATAATCCAAGAACATTTACAAACTGTAGATGAGAGAGAAAGGAAAAATAACTTCTTTGCTAGTGTGTTGCACAGTAAAAAGTCAGAATGCTCCACTATGTCAGTGGCGGATTCTCAATTCTCGATTCTGTTGCCTAAATAGATATTATCTGACAATCAAGTCTCTTCCCTTCGTCGCTGTTCACATTTAAGAATGGCACTTTACTGTGTCCTGTGTCCATTGTGTCCATTATCACAGAATGTGCAACCAAATGCCAGTTTCTAGACTTTCGGTATGGAGTTCTTGTAATCTGATGAAAAATACCTCAGGCTGTGGAATGTGAGGTATAACAATTGCAGTTACTATTAACACAGAGGATAGTTTGAAATCTTCTACTGGAGTCATCACAGTGAATCTTACCAGGTCACTAGCACATCTGTACCAGAATGTATAAGCAATGTATGCCATGGGAATAGATGCTTAAAGCTTTTCACAGATGTTCCTGGGACAATATTTGAGGACTCAAAGACAAGTAAAGGTGCCTTCAAGTGTCAAAGATCAGCAGTTTATATCTAGTTATGAAATGATTTGTAGAATTCGTTACAGACTTATGTATATATTGTACATTATAAATATATATATATATATATTTATATATATTTATATGTATATATACACATAATTTGTGTTGTAAAAGATGATCTCAGTGGAACCAACAGTGGTGTGATTATTAAGGCACTGGATTCTCATATGCCCAATCACAGAATCCCAAACCTGGAGACAAAAATCAGTGTGTGCATGTGTGTGTGTGTGTGTGTGTGTGTGTGCCCAAAATCCTGAGAGGAGAATGAAAGAGAAGGAATTGTGGCATGGCTATCACCCTAGGGATGATTTCTCATTTTCTCTCTCTCTGTCTGTTTCTTCCAGCAAACACATTTGCCCCATGACAAAAATAAACAATATAAATAAAAATGAAAAACAAGATGACTCTCGGTACCAGCAGGTGGCATAATGGCCATGTTGCTGGACTCCCATGTTGACGACCACAATTTGAATCCTGGACCAGGTGGCTTAAACTCACACTGGGCACATGTACATACCTGCCCAAGATCCTAAGATCCCAAGAGGAGAATGGAGAAGGGATTGCAGCGTGGGCCATTCTTTCTGGGGGTTGATTTCTCGCTTTCTGTCTCTCTCCCTCTCTGTCTCTCTGGCGAGCACCCGCGTCCTATAGCAAAAACCTCTAAAAAAAAAAAAAAAGTGAGTCTCAATACTTAGTTCACTTCAAGAGCAATATGGAAATTCATGTATTCATTATCTACTGAGTTAACTATAAACTTAGCCTTACTGTTTTGTGAAGTTCCTCCTCCAGAGCAGGAGGGTAGGCAGAACAGAGACACAGGAAGTCAGAAAAATATGAGAGGCACTGTCGTCGTGTTTATTGGCTGAGTTTAAGGAGCTGGCAGAGCTACAGCAGTGGTGTTAGTGTATTGCTTCTTCCCTCTTGGAGCTTGTAATGGCAAGGAGGACTTTGGGAAGTACTTCCTCACACTAGAGTTCACAGCGACTGGAATTGAGCTGAGCTGAACCAAGGCCATCAGGGCTCGCCAAAACCACCAGGGCTGAGCAGGGCTGAGCAGGACTAGCTTGCTGACCAGGTGCTTTCTCTTTAAGGGGCTGATGAGAATAGTGGCTGATTGCCTAAACAAAACTGTCACAAATGCACATGCACATTACACGTAATGGCATAAAACAGCAAAGTCGTAATTACATTAGAAGCCTACAAGCACAGTTTGAGTAATAATTGGCTTATCCTGTATCCTAAAAACATTCTAGAAGAAGGGAGGGAGCCAGACTAACCTGTCCTGACTCCATTTTTTCTATAGTTATATTCAAGGTCTCCCACACCTCTTGGACCATACACCTTGCTAAGCTTCCCACCTCCAGCTGTTCCCGCCTCTATAGCGTGCAATATTGTTGTAAAACTGTTTTGTTTATTTCTCTTTTTTTAAACCGCATATATTTTTCTGTTAGGCTTTCGATTATATCAATAGTGCTATGCGTTCTCATTTCTGGTTTGTGAATACTTACCTATATCGAAAATCTTTTGTAAACTGATTTCTTCCTTTTCCTCCTTCTAATCTCCATGGCATTTTATTTTGAATTCTTTTATTTGTTACAGTTATTGTAACAATAAATGTAATAAATGTCTGTGGTTTATCCTACAACTGTTACAGGGTAAGGGCCTTGATAGTCTTCTTAGTCAGTTTTATGTTGCTATAACAAAATACCTGAGACTGAGTATTTTATAAACATAAAGACATCAAGATATATAGATTTAAGTCCTATAATCCTAGAGGCTGGAAAGTTCAAGGTCTCATGTCTGGAGAGAACCTTCCTGTGTGTCACCCCATGGCAGTAAATAAAGGGCAAGAGAGCATAAGAATGACAGAACTTACAGCCTCAAGCCCTTTTAGGATCAGCATTAAGGCATCCATGAGGACAGAACCCTCAACACATACACACAAAGTCCCATCTGACCCCCTCTCCCAACACATTTGCATTGGGGATTAAATTTCTAACACATGCTTGGGGTCAGAGGCACATTCAAACCATAGCGATAGTAGTTTTTGTTTGTTTGTTTCCTTTTGCACATCCCCCTGCATTGTGTAAATGATCCAGAAAATATTTTTATAACCAAAAAAGCATGATTTGTGTTGCTCCTGTTCTTCACTGCCAAATCTGTGTTACCCATTGCTAGGCTAACAGCAAGGGGGATTTCAGACAGCGAACTTTTAATCATATCCTGGATCTGTTAACTCACCTGCAAACTCTAAAAGAAGATTTGGCCTTGTTTTGGCACGTGGTCTCATCAGCTTCCTTTTAGCTTCCCATGGGTTTTTGACACATTTTTTGAACAGGGATCATTAAATTACAGCCTCATCTAGGCTGTTGTGAGCAGAGAAGATGTCCTTAAATTGCAAGTCCATTTGTGCTGGTCTGCAAGAACGTTTATTATCATTAATGCGTCAATTATTTTTAATTAGTTCTTGGAACTTTCCATTCACCAATAGTAAAGTCATTAACTATAATTTGCCAATGACTGTGATCACACTGTTTCCCATGCCCTCACACAATGGTTTCTCTCATTATCTACACGGAAAACCACTTATTTCCTTTTATTTAATCCCCTTATTCTCTTGATAGGTTTGCTTCGCAACCTGTGGAAATCAACAATGTGACAAAGTTTCTTAATTGTTCCCATCTAACTCTTATTGATATCAGGGTGTGTTCTGGCCTCCTTCATTCTCTTTTTCTTCTTTTTCTTTCTGAGTAACTGAAAACACACACACACACACACACACACACACAGACACCCCGCTAAAACACCTGCTTTTGCAACTCTCAAGTTTTGTATTTGAAGTCAGAGAATAGAAACACTTTCAACCTCCATCTCCTGGACTATTTTAGATCATAAGTAATTACAATATTTTCATTCAAGGCATTATTTCACAAGCATGTTTCAAAGTGATTAATCTTTAAATGCCATTTTAATATATGTTTTCAATGGTTCACCTTTGAGACAGAAGATATTATCACAAATGCCTACCAAATAAAGTAAATCTGGGCTCAGAAGATTGAGCGGCTCTATGTAAAAGGAACTCAGATGAACCTGTGAACCAATTACCAAATTAATAATTAGCTCATTGAAGACTCAATTCATCATTGAAAGTCACTGAATTATGAACCAAGTCTAATTAACAAGGACTTCTTTTTTTAAACTCAGTTAAAAGTGGTTGAAATGAAACCACAGAATATATGGTTTATATGAATAAACTAAGATATTCAAAAGTCCCTGAACTGACATTCAACTTGATTTTATTATAGCGCAAAGGTATTATAAAGTGGTATTTAGCATAAAAAAATTCAATGGCTTTTTTTTTAAAGCTTTTCCTTTTCTTTCCTTCTTTTTTTTTTTTTAATTTTTTGCAAGAGGGAGTGTATGCTCTCTAGAGATAGAGGAAAAGAGAGGGAAAGTGAGGAAGCACTCATCATAGGGGATGACCACGCCACAATTCCTTCTCCATCCTTCCCTCGTTTTGAGATGTAGGGTACACACACACACAAGTGCACACTATGTTTGCTATGCCCTCAGGCCTGGGATGAGAATTCCATAGTCTTATGGTATTCTTCTGGCTTAACCATCATGCTACCAGCTAGTCTTCAATGGCTTTCAAACTGAGCTATGTGAAATAAACTTCAGTAGAAACCACAGGTTATGTCCTAGGATCTTAGTGTCTAGACTAAATTTACAGATATTATTGGAAGTGGGTCAGGGAAGACATGACAGATTCATGCGGTTTTGTTATCTGGGGATTCATTCCTTTTCTTATGAAGTTACTATTTCATCGGTGCAGGCATTAACTTCCCCTGCAGACTGATAAAAATTCACCTACCTTAATGGACTAGTGTAGTAAACATGGACTCGGATACAATGAACACACATGTACACACATATAAAACCTCCAGTCCTTTGTGAGCTAAAATGTATATACTCTTTCCTTTAGAAAATGCTAAAATCCATTTCACACACACATTCCCAGGTCTTAATAAATTGCCACAGTTTTCTCTTGAGCAATCCTTCTCTCAGTTGGTTATAGTCTGCATTTGACAATATAGGGCATGTGAAGAAGCAAGTCCATTTACAGATACAGTTGTGAGAAATAATAGGTGAATGAATGTTTGCATTTACTGGAGGATTCTTTCAGATGAAAGGACTGCACAATCTTTAAGAAAATGAGCAGTGAAAAAAGGATCCATTTCGAGTGGCCAGGCAAGGGCCGCAGTTATCAAAGACGTTCAGGTTCTCCCTGAGAGCAAACAGTATTTCCACAGTCCACATTTTATTTTGTCCTATTTGTGTTGTTTGCAATAATGTCTCTTCCCACAAGAGAGCAAACAAAGCTGAGAAAACAGATGTCATTTTAATTCAACAACTTCCCAAAACACGGACTACGTTTGCCGTTTGGCTATCTAAACCATCCGATTGTAATACAGTTGTTTTAATGTAGTCATATGTAGCCCTTGAATTTCAATGTACAGCTTGAGGGGAGAATTAGAGAGTATGAACTAGACTATTCCTTGGCTTTGAATAGCCTGTCATTTATCATGACTACCTACTATATGGTCTTTGAATTTCTCTTGCTTTTGACAATGATTAGTGTCAGCAATCAAGACCAAATTCTACGATTAACTTACTTCGTTGGTTTTCCTTTACTTGATAGGCACCGTGAAGTCCCATGTCAGATTATGAACACTAGTTCTATCCTGTCCTATTACAATTGGACTTCTTTGAGTATCTATTGAGCAGATTTAATTCTCTAGATTAATGTTCTCTATCAGATAGAATTCTTTAGATGCAGTCAAGATGGTCTAATTATAGCTAATGTTAACAGAAAGGGAATTATTGGGGAGTTATTTGGACATACACTTGATTTTAGCTAAGCTCAAGAAGCAATATATATATATATATATATACATTTGAATATACAATAGCTAGAAACTAGACTACAAAATTGAAGTTGCCAATGCATTTCAGAACAATCTCATGACGATATTGCTGTAAGCATAAAATGAGGTGTCAGTATTCATCTTGTGAATCATATTTCAGGAAAAGAAGATTCAATTGTCTCATTTCAGTTCCATATTATTTCCTTGGTTGGGACAGAACTTCATCACATTGATTCTTTGGTGAAGAGTTAAATAAAAAGGGTGATTTTATAAAATAATATCAATGCTGGGGACCAGCAGGTGGCATGGTGGTTAAGGTGATGGGCACCCAAATGACTGACTGCTATTCAAGTCCCAGACCCAGTGGCTTGAAACTCACACTGGGCATCTGTGCATGTATATCTAACATTCTGAGAGGAGAAGGAATTGTGATCGAGCCAACCCCTCAGGGGGTAATTTCTCAATTTCCCTTTCAATGTCTCCCAGTCTCTTTCCAGTAAGTGCACTTACACAATGGCAAAAAGCAAAACCAAACAAACAGAAAAATCAATGCTGTATATATAGGTTAAGTTACATTTAAATATTTGCGTTTGGGGAATAAACTACCCTGTGAATACTATAAAAGTCTAAACATAGTATGAAAACGAAGTATAAATAGGTCAAATGGGCTTAGTTATCTAAATAGTTAGAGCCTCTATTGTCACCTAGACAAAAGAGATTCTGGTTTTATAATTCTGATCATTAAAGATAAAATTATACTAGACACACACACACACACACACACACACAGACACCCCGCTAAAACACCTGCTTTTGCAACTCTCAAGTTTTGTATTTGAAGTCAGAGAATAGAAACACTTTCAACCTCCATCTCCTGGACTATTTTAGATCATAAGTAATTACAATATTTTCATTCAAGGCATTATTTCACAAGCATGTTTCAAAGTGATTAATCTTTAAATGCCATTTTAATATATGTTTTCAATGGTTCACCTTTGAGACAGAAGATATTATCACAAATGCCTACCAAATAAAGTAAATCTGGGCTCAGAAGATTGAGCGGCTCTATGTAAAAGGAACTCAGATGAACCTGTGAACCAATTACCAAATTAATAATTAGCTCATTGAAGACTCAATTCATCATTGAAAGTCACTGAATTATGAACCAAGTCTAATTAACAAGGACTTCTTTTTTTAAACTCAGTTAAAAGTGGTTGAAATGAAACCACAGAATATATGGTTTATATGAATAAACTAAGATATTCAAAAGTCCCTGAACTGACATTCAACTTGATTTTATTATAGCGCAAAGGTATTATAAAGTGGTATTTAGCATAAAAAAATTCAATGGCTTTTTTTTTAAAGCTTTTCCTTTTCTTTCCTTCTTTTTTTTTTTTTAATTTTTTGCAAGAGGGAGTGTATGCTCTCTAGAGATAGAGGAAAAGAGAGGGAAAGTGAGGAAGCACTCATCATAGGGGATGACCACGCCACAATTCCTTCTCCATCCTTCCCTCGTTTTGAGATGTAGGGTACACACACACACAAGTGCACACTATGTTTGCTATGCCCTCAGGCCTGGGATGAGAATTCCATAGTCTTATGGTATTCTTCTGGCTTAACCATCATGCTACCAGCTAGTCTTCAATGGCTTTCAAACTGAGCTATGTGAAATAAACTTCAGTAGAAACCACAGGTTATGTCCTAGGATCTTAGTGTCTAGACTAAATTTACAGATATTATTGGAAGTGGGTCAGGGAAGACATGACAGATTCATGCGGTTTTGTTATCTTGGGATTCATTCCTTTTCTTATGAAGTTACTATTTCATCGGTGCAGGCATTAACTTCCCCTGCAGACTGATAAAAATTCACCTACCTTAATGGACTAGTGTAGTAAACATGGACTCGGATACAATGAACACACATGTACACACATATAAAACCTCCAGTCCTTTGTGAGCTAAAATGTATATACTCTTTCCTTTAGAAAATGCTAAAATCCATTTCACACACACATTCCCAGGTCTTAATAAATTGCCACAGTTTTCTCTTGAGCAATCCTTCTCTCAGTTGGTTATAGTCTGCATTTGACAATATAGGGCATGTGAAGAAGCAAGTCCATTTACAGATACAGTTGTGAGAAATAATAGGTGAATGAATGTTTGCATTTACTGGAGGATTCTTTCAGATGAAAGGACTGCACAATCTTTAAGAAAATGAGCAGTGAAAAAAGGATCCATTTCGAGTGGCCAGGCAAGGGCCGCAGTTATCAAAGACGTTCAGGTTCTCCCTGAGAGCAAACAGTATTTCCACAGTCCACATTTTATTTTGTCCTATTTGTGTTGTTTGCAATAATGTCTCTTCCCACAAGAGAGCAAACAAAGCTGAGAAAACAGATGTCATTTTAATTCAACAACTTCCCAAAACACGGACTACGTTTGCCGTTTGGCTATCTAAACCATCCGATTGTAATACAGTTGTTTTAATGTAGTCATATGTAGCCCTTGAATTTCAATGTACAGCTTGAGGGGAGAATTAGAGAGTATGAACTAGACTATTCCTTGGCTTTGAATAGCCTGTCATTTATCATGACTACCTACTATATGGTCTTTGAATTTCTCTTGCTTTTGACAATGATTAGTGTCAGCAATCAAGACCAAATTCTACGATTAACTTACTTCGTTGGTTTTCCTTTACTTGATAGGCACCGTGAAGTCCCATGTCAGATTATGAACACTAGTTCTATCCTGTCCTATTACAATTGGACTTCTTTGAGTATCTATTGAGCAGATTTAATTCTCTAGATTAATGTTCTCTATCAGATAGAATTCTTTAGATGCAGTCAAGATGGTCTAATTATAGCTAATGTTAACAGAAAGGGAATTATTGGGGAGTTATTTGGACATACACTTGATTTTAGCTAAGCTCAAGAAGCAATATATATATATATATATATACATTTGAATATACAAAAGCTAGAAACTAGACTACAAAATTGAAGTTGCCAATGCATTTCAGAACAATCTCATGACGATATTGCTGTAAGCATAAAATGAGGTGTCAGTATTCATCTTGCGAATCATATTTCAGGAAAAGAAGATTCAATTGTCTCATTTCAGTTCCATATTATTTCCTTGGTTGGGACAGAACTTCATCACGTTGATTCTTTGGTGAAGAGTTAAATAAAAAGGGTGATTTTATAAAATAATATCAATGCTGGGGACCAGCAGGTGGCATGGTGGTTAAGGTGATGGGCACCCAAATGACTGACTGCTATTCAAGTCCCAGACCCAGTGGCTTGAAACTCACACTGGGCATCTGTGCATGTATATCTAACATTCTGAGAGGAGAAGGAATTGTGATCGAGCCAACCCCTCAGGGGGTAATTTCTCAATTTCCCTTTCAATGTCTCCCAGTCTCTTTCCAGTAAGTGCACTTACACAATGGCAAAAAGCAAAACCAAACAAACAGAAAAATCAATGCTGTATATATAGGTTAAGTTACATTTAAATATTTGCGTTTGGGGAATAAACTACCCTGTGAATACTATAAAAGTCTAAACATAGTATGAAAACGAAGTATAAATAGGTCAAATGGGCTTAGTTATCTAAATAGTTAGAGCCTCTATTGTCACCTAGACAAAAGAGATTCTGGTTTTATAATTCTGATCATTAAAGATAAAATTATACTAGCTCTGAGGACAGAATTTATTTTGTACTGATGTCGTTATGTCCTACAATGCCTTGCCAATGAAGAGATTTTATAAAGGTTTGTTGAATAGTTAAAAGATTTTGGAACAGTTGTTGGTGTGGTGGTTAAGGTGGGTGGATCTCATACAGCTGACAATGTCGATTGAGTCCCTGACTGGGTGGCTTGAAAAAAAATAAATAAAATGCCAGGTGCATGTGTGCCCACAATCCTGAGAGGAGAATGGAGGAGAAGGGATTGTGGTGTGACCATCCCCCGGGAGGTGTTTTTTGTGTTTGTTTTGTTTTTTCATTTTGCCTCTCTTTTTCTCTCTCTTCAGGGAGTACATGCACCCTGCAGCAAATTAAAAAAAAAAAATTCAAGTTTTAAAGCAGCACCTTTGTATAGTTTCTTATTTCTTTAGAATCATTGTTCTTATTTAGAATAATTGTTCACGACACAAGACATTTTTTTAATATGAATTGAAGTATGTTTTTCAGAAACACAACAGCTGATTAATAACATTAAAGACTATTTATAACCAAATCATAAATGATTTTTTTAAGTATTGGTCAAAATTTATCTTTTTTTTTTTTTTGAGAGGCTTTCGCTACAGGGCGCGTGCGCTCGCCAGACAGAGAGAGACATAGAGACAGAAAGCGAGAAATCACCCCCCAGGGGGGATGGTCATGCCGCAATCCCTTCTCCTCCATTCTCCTCTTGGGATCTTGGACACGCATGCACACGCGCCCAGCGTGAGTTCTAAGTCACCATGTCTGGGACGCGAACCGCCGTCAACTACGTGGGAATCCAGCGACATAGCCATTACACTAATTGCTGGTTCCCAAAATTTATCTTGATGACTCTACCATTGGTATGTGTTTTCTTGTTTACATCATGTATGACTTCTCTTTTTTTTATTAACCCTGTATTCAATGAAGTTTCCATAACCTACCTGCAGATAATATCTGTACAACATATACTTATTACATCAGGCATTTCAATTTCCTGCTAAAACCTTGGTGTTAATCATAAAGTATGTCCCATATATAGGATCTTGGGAGATATATACCTTTAGTTTAGCTTTTAAAAATACAATACAGTCTCTCTTTATGAACACAAGTAAATAAAAAGCATTTTTCTGGAGGAAAAAGAAATCCAGGAATAATTGTGCTTTGATTACTTTAGTCTTCTAGAACATTTATATTTGTCAATATTTACAATCTGAATGCTGGGAAATTTGAAACCTCTCTATAATTGGCAAAAGAATTAGAGTAATTTTGTTTAACTAGGGGAGTCTCATATTTCTAAGAGCACAAAATGATTTAGGTTGAGAATTCAATGTGGACATATGTGTAAAAACTGGAGGGTCTTTCTGTTAGTGACACAGTAGAACAAAATTTCAGGCACAGATATTGATATCATTCATTCAGTAAAGAATTCTGATGAAGAACACTTTTGCCAAAAAGAAAAGTCCTCTTCAAAGTAGGAAATATTTAATTCTGGGCTACTCTCTAGCAAAATCAGGTAAAGTTATTCATTTTTTTCACTTGTTGCAAGACATCTACTGAGATACCTAGCAAGAAATCTATGATGTCTTTAGTGCCCTATTAATCTATTCTCATTTCGTTATCTTACAAGAAGTTGTTTCTCTTCAATGATCACTCATACTC
>NW_006206145.1:813988-841224 GCF_000334495.1 Tupaia belangeri chinensis | reverse complement strand
TGCAGCCACACTGATCTGCTTTTTATTACTTAAATAAACAAATACTGTTTTTACTTTCACTCTTCCTTGCTTGTAATATGCGCTTAAAGTTTGCGTATGTCTGGTACTATTTCATAATGTAGTTGAAATTCCATAGTATCTCCAGAGAGTCTTCCCTAGCGATGCTTTATAATTTTAGATTTACTGGTAATAGTCTATTGTTCCATTATATTTTCCTCCATATATATGTATATAATTATATATATATGTATGTATGTATATATATACACACACACATACATACATATACACACACTCATATAAAATTAGGTCACTGAGAAAGTAATGTATTTTTCTATATTTTTCTGTGCAAAAATGTATAATGACTTTCTTGACTACCATATATATATATATATATATATATATATATACACATTTGTATGTAAATGTTTTATTTGAGAGCCAGACCATCCTTCTTAACTATGGGTTAGCCTTTCCTCAGAAAATGCAGAATTTTTACATCAGGATATTAGTAACAGCTAGCTCATATTAAACTTTTAGTATGTTTTATACTGTATTCTTAATATCTAACTTATTTGGTTCAAATCAACCCCTCCAGTTATGTAACTCATTTTCTTCTTTTAGACATGAAGAAACTGAAGCTTAAAGAAATTGTGTCAGTTGTCTTAGAAACAAAACTAAAAATCTTGTATTTTATCAAGGCACTTAGGATTCTAAGTCTATGATCTTAGATTCTAACTGTGCTTCCTGAGTTGATACTTCAACATATTCGTTGAAGAAGGAATGCGCAAAGAGTTATCAAAGACTGAGAATGACCAAAATTGACACTTCTCTTATAAATATATATGGAAGCACAAATCTACATTATACATACACTTGATGCACATTCCTAATTCTATTCACTCTACTCAAACTACACAGCCACACTAGTCCCTACATCTCTGTCTCTCTATCTCTTCAGTATTTGGGGCATACATGCACCCAAGGCTGGCATGTTTCTTAAGTCAGCAGGGCTGGGATTCAAAATGAGTAGTCAATATGTGGGATCTGGCTCCCTTAGCCACCAACCCACAGGGCCAGGTTTAAAAATGTTATCATTGGGGTCAACAAGTGGAATGGTGGTTAGGGCACCTGACTCTCTTATGACTGCCTTTGGTTTGAGTGTCAGACCTGGCGGCTTGAAAATCATGCTGGCATGTGCATTCATGTCCAAAATACCAAGAGGAGAATGGACGAGAAGGGACTGTGGTGTGGCCCTTCCCCCTGGAGGGTATTTCTCATTTTCCCAGTCACTGTCTCTCTGTTTCTCTCTCTGTTTTTCTCTCACCTGCCCTATAGCAAAAAATAAATAAATACATTAATTAATTAATTAAAAATCCTATTGTTTACATCTGTTTTTTTTCTTTTCAAAAGATACTTTTTTGAAATTCAATACATAATGAATTTTCCCAACATAAATACACTATATATTAGTCCAGTCAAAGATATTATCATACACATTATCAATTGACAATTTTTCATTTTTGTGACCCTTAAGCGTTTTGCTTCTTTCTTTTTCTTCTTGATTCCTTCCTCTCACCCTCCTTTATTTCCCACCCTCCTCCCATACTGCCTCCAGTATCCACAGTACATCCAGTTTTTGTGGAAAATCAGTGAAGAATGGGCAGGAGGATAAGTAGGTAGCTATTTTCAGAAATTGTGAATGTCCTTCTTGCATTGAGTATGGTACAGAATACTATGGGAGGATATCTAGTAGAGGAGACTGAAGACTAGAGTATGTACTTCCTAAAAAGTCAGAGGTGACTGTGAAAATGAAGCTCTTCCTCCTGTCCTGGAAAGAAACAGTTTCACAGAGGAGGCCTTGGGATGGAAGTGTTATGATTCCACATGAAATGCTCTTGTGAACATGAGCGGAATAGTAGCAAAGGCTATGAAAGTAAAACCCACAGTGGTAATGTTAAATGGCAGACAGGAATTAAAGAATTAGCATATTAAAAGACTCAATGTAAACTGCAAAGTGAGAAAACTTTTAGAATAAATTTGTGGATTGACAACCCTTCCAAGGAAAAAGTTAACACTTCTGAAGGGGGTAGAGAAGAGTTTTGAATTTTCCAACGCATATATGCATATATTTTAGACAGTTGTGTAGCATCTTTTCTGAACTTGCCAGCCAAAGAGTATCTGTGTGGTTTCATCTCTGCTAAGGAAGAAATTGAATAAACTTGCAGAAAAAAAAATTTTTTTAATTGTATAGTAAAATAAATCAGTCACTAAGGGGCAAGATAAACAGGCAAAAAAAAAATTGCAAACAGCACTGGAATCTCTGCCAAGTTTCAATCGTCCAAAGCAAATGAAAGCAGAGAAGAGCAAGAAAAGATGATAGGGAAGAAAAGGAAAAAAGAATAACAGAAAATGGGGGGGAGGGTGGGCAGAAAACTAAAGTTAGAAAATCACAAAGAAAATTCAGTAAGTCAGGTCCTGAAAGGTATAAAAAGTGACTGGAGACAGAGATTGTGGCTGAAGTAAGGTAAAGCTCATGTACAAAGCTACAAAAAAGAAAAACAAAAACCAAAAGAGCCAGGGTCAGCAGGTGTCATAGTGGTTAAAACACTGGACTCCCATAGAGCCTACTGAGGTTCAAGTGATTTTTAACTTTCTCTTACATGTCTCTCTCTCTCTTTATCTCTGTCTCTCATCAGCAAGCACAGATAACTTACGGGCAAAATCTAAAGATAAATAAATAAATAAATAAATAAATAAATAAATAAATAAATAATAGAGCTATGGTGATAGTACCACAGAGGTAGCAATGGATGGAGATGACATTATGAGGAGAGCTTGTAAATAAATAAATAAATAAATAAATAATAGAGCTATGGTGATAGTACCACAGAGGTAGCAATGGATGGAGATGACATTATGAGGAGAGCTTGTCAAGGCAAAAAAAAAAAAACAAAGTGGCACAAAGTGTAGACATGTTAAAGTTGAAACTGATTCCAAGAAGAAAGCGATAAAAATTCCAGGACTTTATGATGTTGGAGAAAGAGAAGACTAGAAAAAATCCTGGAAAAGGTACATCAAACTGAAAGGAAGCTATTAAAGCAATTCTGAAACAAGCACCAGATAATGAAATGGTAATAAAACTGCAAAGAAAACAGTTTTAGCCCAGTATTATGTGCTGACAAATGAACATCACAGATCAGAAAAGGATCAAGGAAATGATCAAAAACCTCTTCTTCAAGATATAAAAAGATGAATCAAAAGCATTTGAAATGAATATCTTTGTATTTCAAAGATGTCTTCATTTTATTGTTAACTTCTATAGTATAGTGTTATTTATACACTATGTACAGTAATCAATCACAAGAACAAAGTTATTTTGCATTCTATAGCTATAAATATATCTATGTGCAACTTATTTATTAGTTAGAGAGTACATGTGCTCACTCCCTAGAGAGAGACAGAAAGGGGTGAGGGAATGAGAAAATATCTCTCACAGGATTGGTCATGCTGTCATCTCTTCTCCTTCATTTCTCCTTCGGAATTTTGGGCATGCACACACGTGTACTCAGTGTGTTTTAGCCTCTTGAGTCTGTGATTTGAACCGTGCAGTTGGCTGTGTCAGATTCAGCTACCTTAACTACCACACCACCAGTTGGCACCCATTGCTGTATTGTTAAGATAAGAAAATTGTGTGTATTTGCAAAACACTTATGAAAAAATGCAATGTATTCTTTTCCAAAAACACATATATGCAAATACACATCAATATGCATACACACAAATGCTTGCACATTCGTTAACTTGCTCTTTAATACAGGGTCAAGGTCAAGTTTTCTATCTAAGTGTATGTATACTGAACTCCATGATGAAGCTTCCATCTTATTAATTGCATAAAATGCATATAGAAGTGACTTCTGGTACCATCAGATGGCGTAATGGTTATGTTGCTGGACTCCCATGGTCGGCCTGCATTTAGAGTCCCAGACCCGGCAGCTTCAAACTCATGCCAGGCATACATACATGCCCAAAATCCTGAGAGGAAAATGGAGATGGGATTGTGGTATGGCCATCATCCCTGGGCGGGGAAGTCAGGGGTGGGGGGGCGTTGATTGTGGTTTCTCTCTCCGTCTCCAGCAAGCACATGTGCTCTGTAGCAAAAATCTCTCAAAAAATTAATATAAATAAAAAAGTGATATCTATGTGATGTATTTGATTTCACCATAAGGATTTTTTAAAATGAAGAGAGGTTTGCAAAGTCATCTTAAGAAATTTGTTTCTATTTTGTCATGTGTTGTATTGTGTCGTCCTTTCAGCATTCTAGTCTTCGATTACCAAGACTTTGGTGACTTGCTTTGCTTGTACTTGGAAGAATTCAATTAACATTTTTTATGGAAGCAACTCTTTTTGACAATCATAATTGGATTGATGTCATACTTAATTAAATCATGGGAATAGGATAATGGCTGCATCTGGAGTAAATGGGCTTGAGAAACAAAATCAATTTTTAGCTTTTAAGATGTATTTCTTTAGAGAGAGAGAGAGTGAGTAAGTAGGGGAGTGGCAGGTTTCCTCTACAGAGTTTTGTCATGCTATGACTCTCTCCCAGCCTTCCAGCCAATCAGAATCATGGGTCCACCTGCAGGCCTATCTGGTGTATTCAGGTCATCCTGAACTCTAAACCTGAGCCTTCTGTATGGTTCCAGTATTGCATAGTGATACCCTACTGCTAGCACTACAATATCAAGTTTGATATGCATAATGTTCTGCTTATGGGAGGAAATATAATAAACTTTGCAAGCACAGAGTTTTTTTTGTTTGTTTTGTTTTGTTTTGCTATCAGGTGTGTATGCTCACCAGACAGAGAGAGACAGAGAGACAGAAAGTAAGAAATCACCCCTCAGGAGAGATGACCACACTGCAATCCCTTTTCCTCTGTTCTACTCTCAAGACCTTGGGCACGCATGCACATGAGCCTAGTGTGAGTTTTAAGCCACCGGGTGCGGGACGCAAACCACGGTCGACTACGTGGGAGTCCAGCAACATAGCCATTACGCTAACTGCTGGTCCCAAGCTTTTTGGACAGTAAACTACCAGCTGCATGTGTTTTATCCAAGTTTTTGGTAATGGTTAGTAAGTTTCATAGCTGAAACAGAGAGTATTGATTAATCCTACCACAAGAGATGTGGAGGTATTTTAAGACAAATTTCTCAGTCATAGTAGGCAGATACTGGTATTTAATAAATATTGATGATGTTGTTCATAAACATCCACAGCTCGTGTGTGAAATAACTTAATCTGCACTTGCCTTTCAGTTCTATTATGCACAGTTAAGTGAAAAATATTCTAGAGTAAAAATAAAAACCTGAATTAATGTCCCACATTTGCTACTTGATAGCTATGCGATTTTGAGTAAATTTCTTAATATTTCTATACTTCAGGTTAATCATCTCCGGAGTGGATATTATAATATACAACTCAGATTGTTATTGAAGCAAATGAAAAACTACACACAGTGATTCATGATTCCAGGTAAAATGTACAGATAAAAATATGGTCGCTCTAACTATAGATGTTCCTTGATTTATGATGGGGTTACATCCTGATAATCTCACTGTAAATTGAAAATAGCATAAATTGAAAATCTATTTATTACACTCAACATAATGAACATATCTTAACTACCTAAAGAGTGAGTAGTTAGGGGATTGGCAGGTTTCCTCTACAGAGTTTTGTCATGCTATGACTCTCTCCCAGCCTTCCAGCCAATCAGAATCATGGGTCCACCTGCAGGCCTATCTGGTGTATTCAGGTCATCCTGAACTCTAAACCTGAGCCTTCTGTATGGTTCCAGTATTGCATAGTGATACCCTACTGCTAGCACTACAATATCAAGTTTGATATGCATAATGTTCTGCTTATGGGAGGAAATATAATAAACTTTTTTTTTTGAGAGTTTTTTTTGTTTGTTTTGTTTTGTTTTGCTATCAGGTGTGTATGCTCACCAGACAGAGAGAGACAGAGAGACAGAAAGTAAGAAATCACCCCTCAGGAGAGATGACCACACTGCAATCCCTTTTCCTCTGTTCTACTCTCAAGACCTTGGGCACGCATGCACATGAGCCTAGTGTGAGTTTTAAGCCACCGGGTGCGGGACGCAAACCACGGTCGACTACGTGGGAGTCCAGCAACATAGCCATTACGCTAACTGCTGGTCCCAAGCTTTTTGGACAGTAAACTACCAGCTGCATGTGTTTTATCCAAGTTTTTGGTAATGGTTAGTAAGTTTCATAGCTGAAACAGAGAGTATTGATTAATCCTACCACAAGAGATGTGGAGGTATTTTAAGACAAATTTCTCAGTCATAGTAGGCAGATACTGGTATTTAATAAATATTGATGATGTTGTTCATAAACATCCACAGCTCGTGTGTGAAATAACTTAATCTGCACTTGCCTTTCAGTTCTATTATGCACAGTTAAGTGAAAAATATTCTAGAGTAAAAATAAAAACCTGAATTAATGTCCCACATTTGCTACTTGATAGCTATGCGATTTTGAGTAAATTTCTTAATATTTCTATACTTCAGGTTAATCATCTCCGGAGTGGATATTATAATATACAACTCAGATTGTTATTGAAGCAAATGAAAAACTACACACAGTGATTCATGATTCCAGGTAAAATGTACAGATAAAAATATGGTCGCTCTAACTATAGATGTTCCTTGATTTATGATGGGGTTACATCCTGATAATCTCACTGTAAATTGAAAATAGCATAAATTGAAAATCTATTTATTACACTCAACATAATGAACATATCTTAACTACCTAAACATGCTCAATTACATTACAGTTGAACAAAATCATTTAACTCAAAGCCTATTATGTAAAAAAGTGCTGAGTACCTCAAGTAATTTGTTGACTGCTTTACAGAAAGTGAAAAAACAGAATGGTTGAATGGATACTAAAAGTGTGGTTTCTATTGAGTTTAAGTTACTTTTGCATTATTGTAAAGTAAAAAATTGTCACTTGTACTATTGAAAAATAGGAATAATTTATATACTCATAATCTGCATTATAATATTTCCTTTTATTAGGGTGACCCTTGCTTCTATATTTTCTATATACCCGTAAGACTTGGAGGAGAGGTCAAAGGTAGATATAAAATTACTCTTCATACTCTCTTTCAAAAACTTTCTATTAACATTTTCTTTTTTTAAATAATTATTTATTTAATTTTATTTATTCACTCATTTATTTAAATTTGACCAGAGAGAGATACACAGAGAGAGAGAGAGAGGGAAAGTGAGAAAGCAAGCGACCAGGTCCGGTGTTTGAACTGTGGTCGGCCATGTGGGAGTGTCCAACTCCTTATCCAACCACCATGCCACCTGCTGGTCCCATCTATTAACATTATCTTGGGTCTACTACCTTCTTCCCGTTCATTCACAATGACTATACTGATAGATAACTCCTCTCTGTTTACTTTATGAAATCACATCATTTCCATCAGTTAATTGAGCAAACTCATCCAAAGTCATTTTCTGACTGGCAATAGTGAGTGCAAGTTATCGAAGTGGGGAGCAACTGGCTAGTCCATTTATTATTTTAAAAAATGAGCAGCTTAGTAGAGTACAAATGAAAGATCAGCCTTGAGATAGAATAAGTAGCCCAAAAGCAAAGTTGAAACAGAGAGAAGCAAGGTTCTGTGCTCTGGACACGGAGTTGTTTTGCCATTGCTATAAGAATGAAAACCTATCTTAAAGGCATTTGTTGGCAAGAAGTATCATATATACAATGCTGTTACGTTCTAACATGACTTTCCTCTGCTTTAGGACGGGTATTAGAGACTCTGATTCTAACCCGAACCTGTACAATATGTCCTGATGTCTGCAGTATTAACATGTCCACAGATCCAGAATAATTTTAAGTTCAGTAAATATAGTAAATGTATAATAATTATTTCCTTTGCTGTAGAAATAAGAAAACTAAAATTGTTATCATCCCAGTCCATAAAAATCAGAAAAGAAGCAGAGTCTACCAGGAACATTGAATGTTTCCTCGCATTCCAGAGCCATCTAATTAGAGTACTTCCCCTTAATAACTGAAAAGAGATCGTTCAAAGCAAATAATACAGATGACACTACACCTTGAAAGTAAATGTGTGGAAATTATTATGCTGAGTAATGAGTGGTACAGACTGAAAATATAAATTGCATTCTTATGCCTGTTGGTAGGGCTATACAGGAACCAATGTTTGAATTTTCTCTATTCCTCTATCTCTCTTTTCTTTTCCTCTTTCTCTTCTCTCTCTCCTTCCTACCTTATATTTCTCTGATGAAAAACATATGATAAATATCAATTATTGAGGCCAGTAATTGGCATAATGGCTATGTCACTGGACTCCTATGTAGTCGACTGCAGTTCAAGTCCCAGACCCCTGGTGGCTTAAACTCACGATGGGCGCGGGTGCGTGTGTGCCCAAGATCCTGAGAGGAGAAAGGAGAAGGGATTGCAGCGTGGCCATCCTCCCTTAAGGGTGATTTCTCACTTTCTGTCTCTCTGTCTCTCTCTACCCTAGCAGGCGCCCATGCCCTATAGCAAAAACCTCTCAAAAGAAAAAAGAAAAAAAAATTGATTATTAAGATTTTTCTTGAGTCATAGGTAACTAGGGATGTCAGTTTAAAATAATAATAATAATAATAATAATAATAATAATAACCAACAGGTCAAAGAAAAAAATTAGCTTGATGGAACTTTGGAAAGG
Source organism: Tupaia belangeri chinensis (assembly GCF_000334495.1). NCBI lineage: Eukaryota > Metazoa > Chordata > Mammalia > Scandentia > Tupaiidae > Tupaia > Tupaia belangeri. The sequence goes on along the minus strand of NW_006206145.1, from coordinate 832,452 downwards.
AAAATTGAACAACTTTTCAAGTTTTAATGTGCTTCCTGAACATGTAGGAACATTGTACTGGTGAGTCAGTTCTGAAACACAGTCTATATATGATCTTGTAAATCTTATTTTATTTACCTTCAAAATGGCAGAAAAAATCTTTTCTATGGTTATATTTTATGAAATAAAATGAGAAAAATAAACTGCTATATGTTTGATACAATGCCTACTACTGAGGAAGCCCTAGATAAATAGTAATTACATTATTTTCATGAGATCGGCATTTTTATTAGTATTGTTTGTGAGATTTAAGGAAAACAAAATTAAGCAGAGTGTATGTTTGACAAGCCAGCTGAATTTGGGTTTCCACAAATGACACAGCTATGTACTTCACCACAGGTGGTAATCACACAACTGTGCTCAAGGAAAATCCCTGCACCATTAGCAAGTGCTTAGAGAAACACCACTGCATGTCCGAATATGAAGCAGCTAAGGATGAAGTATATCCATTTTTTTCTAAATCAAATACCATTGGGCATTACATACTGACCTATAAAATAATAGCATGGCTCAAGAGCTAAGCGAAGTAGCAAATTTATAGTAATCTTCCGCTTTATCTCTTTTCTAGATTTTTTTGTTTTTCTAAAGCAGGATCTGGATTTAATTTCCTGTAATATCTGTGTTTACAATTAAAAGTGCAGAGCTCTATGTTAATATTTATATCCAATACTGGGCCAGCAGGTGGCATGGCGATGGAGGATGCTAGACTCCCGTATGACTCCACTCTGACTATGGTTTTGAGTCCCAGACCTAGCAACTTGCTTTTCCACTTTCACTCTCTCTCCCTCTTTCTGTCTTGTTCTAATCAAATCAACATAATAATAATAATAATAATAATAATAAAGTTAAACAAAATAATTTTTTAAAAGATTTATATCTAAAACAATAGAAGACATGCCTTAAAAAGCTTACTGTTTTCTAGAGAGTAAGAGTTTAAGCCTCAGAAACACTCAATAAACAAATTAGAAGTGTGTCTAATTAATCAGTATAAATTATTTACTATATGTGACATGACATTAAGGAACTGGTATCTTGTCTGTTATTTTAAAAAATTGGTCAACTTACCCTGATGCCGAGGCCCCGTTTGAATCTGATTGTTTCTTGCAGGGAACAAGAGCAAGGCTAAGACATTAGCTGTGTTGAATTTTTGACCAAGGTCAACACTTCTGATTTGCTCTAATTATACCCACCAGATTTATACTACATATTTTCCATAATTCTCAAGCATGATTGACAAGGCATTGGGTAGTTATGTGGGAAAAACAAATGTGTTTATTTGTAATAACTGCCATGTTATGGTACAGGGAACTCATGTTTATTAATTAGAAGTGCATAGGAAAATCACTAGGACAGCTTTCTCAAGGGCTCAAACACCAACAAGCCTGATTTAGCAACCGCATTTGCAAAACCCTGCTATTAAGAAAGTATAATCAGTGCATAATCTCCCAGATCGAGGGTCCCACAACAATGCTTCCTGCAGGAAAAAGTTATAACCTTCCCTCTCACACCGTAATTCTATGAGGTAGGGTACTATAGGCTAAACAAAATGATGCTTGAATAAGAAAACACCTGCTCTACTTCTGGACAGCACTCATTTCTCTAATGTTCACAATATTCATAAGGATAACAATAATTACTGGCCACAGGTATGTCCCAAAGATCTAGAAAGTTAATATGTAGAAAATTATACATGATAAACTATCATATAAGTGCAAATGATATTAATCTGTAAATTGCTCTTCAATTTTTCTAGTAGTTCTGATACAGAATACGTATGGAGAAGTATGGATAAACAAGGAGGTCAGGGCTTCATTCAGAGGCTTTAAAATATTTTGACTCCTGTCCAAAAATCAACATTTTATCTTACTAACCACTCTCTCAAACTTGCATAAGACACATGTGTAACTTTTGAAGAGGTTTTTGCTATAGGGCGTGTGCACTCGCCAGAAAGACAGAGAGAGACAGAGAGATAGAAAGCGAGAAATCACCCCCCCCAGGGGATGGCCACGCCGCAATCCCTTCTCCTCCATTCTCCTCTTGGGATCTCGGGCACGCATGCACACACGCCCGGCATGAGTTTAAGCCACCGGGTTCGGGACTCGAACCGTGGTCGAATACATGGGAGCCCAGTGACATAGCCATTACGCTAACTGCTGGTCCCAACACATGTGTAACTTAAAGAAAGAACATGAGATAAGAATACATATCTGAATTTACTTACAATATGTACTAGCACATTATAGTCCATGAGTTTATTTTTTTTAATATTCCTAGCAAAAGTAATTGATTTTATACATCAGCAAAAGATTGAATACTACAATTTACAAAGCATGCCTCTGATAGGTACAATTTGATATGACTGCATTGCAAATCACCTTGAAAATGAACTTTAGCATATCAACTTTTAGCCATTTTATATCATTACACTGGCTTTCTCTATAGAGGCTTTGAGAGAGAGAAAGGCAGTTGTACTCATCAATACTTCTACATTAAGACAATTATTTGTAAAAAATCTACACAGTCCTGTCAGCATCAAGTCTTGGGAGTAAGTATATTTCAGTTGACTCTGAAAAACATAGGAAAAAGATTCGGGAAAGATTAAGGTCTCAGGTAGTCTTCTATCAATTACAGATGTAACCAAGTGATTATTATACCTTCTTTTCTTCTGAGCATGGGTAAGTTAAGATTCTTTCTTAGCATATTGCAAGTAATATATAAAGTTAAATAAAATTTTCTGTACAACACAGAATCCATTTGATATCCTGGAACTAAATAATCTCTCTACCTCTTTAAATTCCATAAGTCAATGAATCAATACTCTGTATGTTTTTGGAAATATATAAAACACATGTTATTGTGATTCTATTTCCTGTCCTTATTCTTCTTACACAATGTAAAATCTGGAGGACTTCCTTTTGCAATTTTATAGTATATATTTCTCTCTGAAATTCCATGGAAATACTAGGAAACAGTAATATTTTTCCTAGTAAATATTAATCATATGTCCAGAAAATAATAGTACTGCATTTCATAAAATAAAATTTAAACAGGGACTGGCAAGTGGCATGGTGGTAAAAGGCACTGGATTCCCACATGGCCGACGGTTCAAGTCTCGGACCTGGTGGCTTGCTTTCTCACTTCCTCTCTCTCTCTTTGTGTGTCTGATCAAACTGGAAAATAATAATGATAATAATAATAAATAAAGTTAAATAAAATAATTCTTTAAAAAATTTTTAAAAAATAAAATTTAAACAAATAATAAAATATTACTCTGTGCATGAATAACATAGAGACCTACAATATGGATATAGTTCTGGACCTTTTATTTTGTTTTTGTTTTTGTTTTGGAGAGACTTTTGCCTTAGGATGGGTGTGCTCACCAAAGAGAGACACACAGAAACAGTGAGAGGGAAAGTGAGAAATCATCCCCGGCGGATGATGGACACACAACAATTTCTCCCTCTCCGTTTTCCTCCCTGGGCTCTAGGGCACATATGCATACATACCCAGCATGATTCTCAAGCCAATGGATCCAGGATTTGAACTATAGTTGGCTATGTAGGAGTCCAGAAATGTAACTGCTGTGCCACCTACTGGTTCCTAATTCTGGAAGGTTTTTATGTTTTACAAATTTTGTTTTAATAAGATTTATAGAAAAAAGATGTGTGTTGATGGAGATCAAATTTACTAAAATGTGAGAACGAGAAGGTAAAAATATTACAACTATGCACAAAATTCCATTTAAGACATAAAATTATACTGTCCTGAGATCACAAAATTAAAATATAATATTTGTTTTACAAGGTGATTGTGATGCATTAACTGAGCTTTTTAGCGAAAGCTTTTAGAAATCTTCTTCACGTACTGTTTTCCCTTGATGACGATTGTAAATCTTACAATTCTCACGGCCACTGTCAAAAAGAAAAATCGGGCAGCAGTTACATTTAACAGCGTAAATTAAGTAAGGGATAGATCCTAGAACCAAGCAGAATGTCTGATCAAAGCTGCTTCAAAATGTCATGCACATGTGGAGATTTTATTTATAGCCAGAGGAAAGGAAGTGACATACAAAACCTAGGAGGTGACAATCAGGTTAATTGACTGTAGTTGGCATGTGTTTTATAGACATGGTCTGATATGGTCTAATCAGTTGACAGCCCGTGACTGACTGAAGTTGGACATTGTGACTGGGTGAAGCCTGGGTGCTGGGATTGGGTGAATCTCAGTTGCTTGGTTATAAAGGTATCACTTAAGTTAGGTTAGAACTTGCTTGCACATGGAGAGAAGTTGTAGTTGAGTTTGCACAGAGATTGCTTTCAGCACATTTTACGGTCCAGAAGTTGAGTTCTGCTTAGGCCAATTTAGTTCAACTGAACACTCATAAGCCTATTCTGATTTAAATGACCAAATATTCCCATTTGTTTTTGTTATAAATTGCTACCTAACAAACTACTCCAGAATAAACATTTTATCGTCTCATCGTATTTTCGTGTCAGGAACCCAGGCATGTCTTAGCTGGGTTATGTGGCTTAGCTTCCTGAGAAGTCTTCAAAGGTGTCAGCTGGGAGTATGACTTCCTCTGAAGAGACCACTTCTAGGCTTACTCACACGGTTGCTAGCTGAACTCAGTTCTTCCTGAGCTGGAATTGAGGTTCTCAGCTCTACACTGGAGCCTCCCACACTTCTTTGCCATGTGGGTCTCTCCATAGGCCAAACTGAAACATAAAAATTGTTTATCTCGGAGTGAGGGAGAGAATAACAACCATTAACACACTGTTTTGATAGTGCTCGTAAATGAAGTGAAATAAAATGAGACTGCATACTTTTCATAGGCACAGGAAAAGGCAAACATGTCATTAAATGCTTCTACTTCACTTGATCAACTGTGTATATACTAAAATCTCTAGAGGTTGTGAAAACACTATGTTACTTTTTCCATGGATTACCGTCTAATCTGGATTGTTTGTAAGAGCAATATGGATCTCCAATGCAGAAAATTCAGGATTTGTTCCTTTATGTATCTCATTCAATATAATTACTCATTGTCCCGAGGTGCTGGCTCTCCTGGTTATTTGTAAATATATTGTATTATGTTTTCCTAGGGTTTCTAATTGTGTAGGACTCTAAAAAATCAAATTGATACCTATCATAAGACATGAAATACCATTCCTATTATAAGATTGTACAGGCTATAATCTAACTATTCCATGTAATATAAAAGCAGCTAAATACAACTTTGATCAGTTTGACTTGAACACTTTCACTAAAATGGCTAGTTGGTAGTTTTATCTCTTGTTACCTCAAATAGTACTATAATTACTCTTCTGTATTAGATAACTTTCTTTCTGAGTCATTTGTTCTCTATCACCAATGGCTGTCAACTAAGTGCAGAAAATGGAAAAATGCTTTGACTTTGGAGGCCAAAGGGAATCAGTTAATATCCTGAATTAATTTGTTTTCCTTGACTTTGGCAAGATGCTTCACTTCCATACTTCTAACTTCTATTCTCAGTAACATGGGTAAATAATTCCTTACAGAACTGATATAGCTATTAATAAGAAAACATTTAAATCTCATAGTATTTTTCTAGCATAGTGGTCTCAATATAAATAAAAACCTATTTTCTAATCATTGATTAATATATGTATACAAAATCTAAACACTTCGAAAATTTCTCACCAAATGAATGTGGTTAAGAAAAGCTTGAGGTTCAGTGGCATAGTGGTTAAGATATTTGACTCCCACATTGCCAACAACAGTTTGAGTCCTGGACCTGGAGGTTTGAAAGTCTTGCTGAGTACATGTGCGTGCATGCCCAAAATCCCAGGAAAAGATTGAAGAGGAAGGAACTATGGCGTGGCCATCCTCCTGCAGGGTGATTTCCCACTTTCCTTCTCACTGTCTCGCTTTGGCAAGTACACACACCCTATTGAAAAAAATCAAAAGAAAAAACCAAAAAAGATAAGGTTGTATTTATGATAAAAGATAAAATTCTAGATATTCAACTATTCAACCTAACTCTTACTCCAGAGCAATAATGACCAAAATACTAATGCTCAAGATTCATCAATTTAGGAAAAGCATAATCTAAAATAGTAATTATAGTCTATATTATAGTATGGTTTCAGAAATTCAGTATTTTAATTTATAAGAAAAAATAGAGAAGCCCATGCTATGATTATAATTCAGATATACATTTAAGATGTTTTCTTTTGGTCACTATTATTTGGTCATGAATTTTACTGAATTACAAATACTTGCAGAACAAGCAGATGGCATAATGGTTATGTCACTGAACTCCCACGTAGTTGACTGTGGTTCAAGTCACAGGCCTGGTGGCTTAAAACTCATGCTAGTAAAATTCATGCTGGGCATGCATGCATGCATGCCCAAGAGCCCAAGAAGAGAATGGAGGAGAAGGGATTGTGGTGTGGTCATCCACCCAGGCGTGATTTCTTGCTTTCTGTCCCTCTATCTCACTCTGTCTCTCTGGCAAGCACACACACGGTATAGCAAAAATCTCTCCCTAAAAAACAAAACAAAAAAACTTGGTATTTATGTTATGTTTCTTTTAAATACATATTTTTCCAAAGATCTTGAAGGTTCTTAAAATGTATTATTTTCCTTCATTTATTTAAAACCTACCCACCTCAATTTTGTTCATTATTATGCTGAAGGAAGGGAGCAAAAATAAAAATTAGATGATGTCTTGTAGTTTGCAGTAGTTAGTTGTTTATATGGTTTATGAGATAGTAGTAGAAATACGAACTTTTGAAATAAGAAATAAATTGGGAGTCGTATAAAATGTCTCTAAACCAAGGTCAATACTTAATTAGTTGATAAACTTGGAGAAGTAGATTTACTTATGCAAACTCCATTGGTTTATGTTCGCTACAAATGGCTAACATATATTCTTCATGTAAAAGTCAGTCATCAGAAATATAGATGGTAGAATGGATCTCCATTCAAGCATGACAAATCTCCCATTTCTTGAAAGCTAAGGAAAGTAGCTATTGAGTGTGGTAAGAAGCCAACTGAAATAGTCACAGTGACCCTAAACTTATACAATCCCCTCCCCTTAAGTGTTGAGCAGACTAGTTATTTTATATTTTGTTACATTTTTTATTTCAATTTCTTCAATATGCATTCAATCACATATGTCACTTAGCTTGCAAAGTGAATATTCCAACATATAGACATTTCTCACCAATCCAGTTGAGAATACTATACACATTATCTTCAACAGATAACTCATTTATTTGTCCCATCAATGTCTTGCCTCTCTATTTTTCTCCTTAATGTTCTTCCTCAGACTCCCCTCCTTCACCCACCTTCTTCCCTCGCAATTCCACTCCTTAGTATCTACCCAGAGAACAGAAGATACCTTAGTCAGAAGAGTACTTGCACATCAATGTTTGTCATGGCATTATTCATAATTGCTAAGATGTGATTTTCTTCTAACAAAGAGAATGTGGAAAAAGTAATAGAATTTTATTTTCCAGATTAGAACAGGAAACAGTGACTTTCTTTCTGTTTTTCACCCCTGTTGTCTTCTTGTACTCTCTTGTCTTTCTTTTTTCTGTTCCTTCTCTCTTTTCATCTCTCTTACATTCATGCTTGTTTGTTGTGATGAAGTAAGCCATCATGTTGTGAGGTACTCAATGGAGATATTGCATGTGATAAGAAACTGAAGGCAGATTCTGGCCAAAAATCTTAGAAAAAGTGCAGCTGCCCAAACTTTGATATATCCCTAGTTATGGAACCATGCCAAACACCGTGCAGTGAACTTGAAGAGGATTCTACCCAAGTTGAGCCTTCAAAGGAGACTGCAGCCCTAGCTACAAAGAACTACAAACATGTTAGAGAGCTTGAGACAGATAACCAAGATAGGCCATGCCAGAATACCTAACCTACAAAAACTGTAAGGTGATTAATATTTTGAGCACTTAAATTTGCCATAGTTTACCATGCAGCAATAGATATCTAATACATTTCTCTTACTGTGTTGACTTCTGGTGGATAAGACTGTATTATTGTGGGATCAGCAGGTGATACAGTGATTAAGGCATGGGACTCCCAAATGGCCAACCGTGATTTGAGTCCCAGACCCAGCAGCTTGAAAATCACATTAGGCATGTGAGCATGCATGCCCAAAATCCCAAGAGGAGAATGGAGGAGAAGGGATTGTAGCATGACTATCCTCTCTGAGGGCTTGATTTCTCACTTTCTCTCTCTCTGCTTCTGTCTGTCTTCAGTAAACACACATGCCCTATGGCAAAAATAAAAGATTAAAAAAAAAAAGGTTTTACTGTGGTTTTATATGTTACGCTGTGAATCGACTGACTTATCTTAAGGGTCTATGAATTAACAAAAGTGGGTAGTGGAAACAGATGCAGTCTTGAATATTAATCTCCACAGATGTTATTACTTATTTATGTAGTCACTATATATGGAATGTGATTTTCTGAACCAACATTGAAGTCTGTATTTTCGGTTTTGAGTCTCTAATATCTATGAAATATTTCTTGTTTTGCTAAATAAAACAATTTGTAGGTCTGAGTTCTGAGAGAAAATGAAAAACAAATCACCTATTAGGGTAACATTTACACTAATCTTATTTATTTATTTATTTATTTATTTTGGGGGAAGTTTTTGCTATAGGGTGCATACGCTCACCAGAAAGAGAGAGACAGAGAGACAAAAAGTGAGAAATCACCCCCCCCCAGGGGGGATGGCCATGCTGCAATCCCTTTTTCTCCATTCTCCTCTCAGGATCTTGGACATGCACGCACACACGCCCGGTTTGAGTTTAAGCCACCAGGTCTGGGACTCGAACCGCAGTCGGCTACATGGGAGTCTAGCAACGTAGCCATTACACTAACTGCTGGTCCCTGTATTAATCTTATTCAAATTTACATCTCAACTAGTAAGAAAAGTTTTAAAATTTGGCCTTAGGCTTCTTATAGTTCTTATTCAGCTCTGGTTCTTTGTTAAGTCCATTTTACTTTTACTTTCATGCTTTTCTTTTCTTTTTTATTTTTTTTTCTTTCCCTTTTGATTGTTTGCTTTTATCACCTTTAAAAGTGGCAGGTCTCTGAAGGTCTTATAATTGAATTATCCATTAAAATCTGCTTGAAATAATTACAATTTATTAGGAAAGAAGGCTGAGAGAGTTTTAATGCTTCAAAACAAGTGATAAATGTAGTATGATCCAGTGCTCAGACTAAGTGGAAGTGATGGCATTATGTATCTTAATACTGGTAAATGCTTCTGCAGATTATTTAAAGCTGCTAAAGAGGAGCTTCCTAAGGAGGAAGAAACCCTTCCAATTAACTAGCTTTGAAAAGGTCAGCTCTGGAACTTAGAGTCAGCATCTTTGTCTTTAGGCCTGAATGACAATTAGCCAAATGTCAAAATGTAATTATAGCCTTGTCTCCTGTACTTAACTGGCAGTTGCTCCAGGATGTCATTTTGGTACGTGCAATGGCAACCCATCAGCAGCTGGTCACACTTCCTGTCAAGGGTCAGAATTGTACAAGGAGCGGAGACACACCAAGAATCCAATATGGAAGATAAAGACCTAAGCTTTCACAGAATGAGGAGATGACTATTTTAACCTAGTCTTGGCAGACCTCACTCAAGAAAGGACCTTACTCTGGTATACATGAAAAGAAACAAAAGGAATATCAGAAATACCAAACTATCAATATCAACATATTCTCTAATAGCTCTTGGCTAAATAAAATCTTTTGCTTCAAGGGAATAAAAGCAAGCCCAAAGTGCAATTGTAACCTAAGGATGTACTATCATAATCTGAACCATAGTAGAAGCATGGTGTTTTGGCCAATCAATAGCCTAAGAACTGTTTACATTTAAATCAAGCAGTATTACCAATGCCATTTACAACCCAGCTGAAGACATCTGTAATCTTTCAGACAGAATGCTTAATAATATTTGTGTATGTGTTTCAATCTGTGGAGAATACAAATATATTTTATTATTTATCTGTGTGTTACTTTTGGACTTATTAGAGGCAATCCAGTTTTCCCAAACCAAATGACAATTTAGTCTTTCTTTCAGAGAGGCATGTTCTTTATGCTTAGATTAAATAATAAGCCAAATGTAGAAAAAAAGTCAATCCAAAATGAATTGATTTATTGCAGAACACACACATACAAATATACACACATAGAGAACAGGCAAATATGTAGTCAAACAAATAAAATATACTATAACTAAGTCAAAGGAAAGAAGAGAGGTCTCACAGCATACTATGCCAATGAACTAAACTTTATGTACCAATGGGAGAAATGTGTCTCTGGAAGGTTGGGACCAGTCCTCTCAGGGTGATACTTGAATGGGTCCGAAATGTCTTCAGTCATCGGTGATGAAATTCAGGGACTTTTCCAATCAGACAGGGCCTCTGCCCATGCCTATTTTATTGAACGGGTACTCACAAAGAGTGGCGTCAAGGCGAGATATGACTAAGATTGCAGTAAAAAGGCACTGATATTCATAACCCCAAAGGCATGTTATCTCAGCTTCCAGGTGTCAGAGTTCAGGAAGAGAAATGTCCCAGAGCCCACTGGCTCATGACACACATCAACAAGATGACTAATAGCATACTTGGCTCAATTACAACAGATCTGACAGCAAAACATTGACACGCTCAAAATGAAATGATATTGTCAAAGCATTCGAACTGAAGTTAGTATTAGCGAAGCATAGTCATGAATAAAATGCAAGCTTTTAAATTCAATTAAAATTATAACACGGCAAAACACACATTTTTGTGAAGATTTATTCATGTTATCGTTATTTAAATGTGAAGACATTAGAACGTCAGAGAAGTTAAGGGATTTACTGAGGTGGACACAAAAGAAAGTAGGAGCACTAATGCTTATGACCAAATAGTCTGACTCCAATTTCCTCTACTGCAATTTTTACTTCTACTATTTATTTATTAAGTTTGTTTTGGGCATGAATACTCACAGGAGAAAGAGAGATGGGACCAGCAGTTGGTGTAATGGCTACATCGCTGGACTCCCATGTAGTCGAGTGCAGTTCGAATCCCAGATCCGGTGACTTAAGCTCACACTGGGCGCATGTAGGTGCGTGTCCAAGATCCTGAGAGGAGAATGGAGGAGAAGGGATTGCGATGTGATGTGACGTGGCCATCCCCCCAGGGGGTGAGTTCTCACTTTCTGTCTCTCACTGTCTCTGTCTTTCTGACAAGTGCACATGCCCTATAGCAAAAACCCCTCAAAAAAAAAAAAAAAAGAGAGAGAGAGAGAAGTTGAAAAGTCACCCCCCACAGGGGATTGTCATGTCACAATCTTTTCTCCTCCATTTTGGGTATGCACACACACAATTAGAGTAATTTTCAAGCCACTGGGTCTGGAAGTCAAACTGCAAATATGCCAAGTGGAATAGAATCATCTTAATCTCCACGCTACCTGCTGGCACTGCTACTGTAATTTTTAAATTTCTTTCTTTCTTTCTTTTTTTTTTTTTTTTTTAATAGTTTTGGCCAGAGTACATGTGTGCTGGAGAGACAGGGAGAGAAAGAGAAATGGAATGTGATAAAGCATTCACAGTGGGGAATGATCATGTGCGACCCCTTCTCCTTCATCTGTCCCTCCTTTCAGGATTTTGGCCAAGCGTGCACACATGCCTGGCATGTTTCTCAAGCTGCCAGGTCAGAACTTCAATTGTGCGGTCATCCATGTGGAATCCTGTGACTTTAACCACTAGGTAATGAGCAGACCCTTATTTATTATTTTTATTTTAATTTTTGCAAACGGTTTCCGTGATTGTGTATGTATATGTATACATTTTTATTCAATAACTTTTGGTCCAGGGCTTTCATTCATTTTTTGGTTAGGAATATGATTTTAGACTTAATGTTCTTTTTGGAGAAAGATAAAGAGAGTTACCCATGTGATGATATGTACTTAAACAGAAATTAATACATATGCAAAAAGTGATGCAAATAAAGGGGCTCTTTTCCTTTAGAAACTTCATACTGTTTTACTTAAAAGCAGTATTAGAAAGAATATCAGAAAGATAGATACAAAACTCACTCTTAAAAAACTAGTTCTTCGGGCTGGCAAGTGCGTAGTGGATAAAAGCGCTGGATTCCCACATGGCCAACTGCAGTTTGAGTCCCGGACCTGACAGCCTGTTTGCTTTCTCTTTCTCTGTTTCTCTCTGGTCAAATTTAAAAATAACAACAAAATAAATAAGTAAATAAATATTTTTAAAAACTGGTTCTTTTGTTTCAACCTCAAGAATGTTCATAAGCACTAACCATTCTAGAGCACCTATTTTAGAGAGATATATAGAATCACAGAATAGAAAATTACAGGGACCAGCAGATGGCATAATGGTTATGTTGCTGGACTCTCATGTAGTCAACCATAGTCTGAGCCCTAGACTCAGTGTCTTAAAACTCATGTCAAGCTTGTGTGTGTGCATGCCCAAAATCCCAAGAGGAGAATGAAGGAGAAAGGATTGTGGTGTGGCCATTCCCTCTGCAACATGATTTCTAGGTTTCTGTCTTTCTAGCGAGTACTTGTGCCTTATAGCAAAAATCTCTCTTTAAAAAAAAAATAAATAAAAATAAAAAAAGAAGAATAGAAAAAAAGGAAAACAAACTCTCTAGAAATAGAAAATTACATTCAAGATGATTATAATTTATTGCTTCTTTTTTTTTTTTTTTGGAGATATTTTTGCTATAGGGCACGTGCACTCACCAGACAGACAGAGAGAGACAGAGACAGAAAGCAGGAAATCACCCCCCAGGGGGGATGGTCATGCCGCAATCCCTTCTCCTCCATTCTCCTCTCGGGATCTTGGGCACGCACGCACACGCGCCCGGCGTGAGTTTTAAGCCACCGGGTCCGGGACGTGAACCGCAGTCGACTACGTGGGAGTCCAGTGACATAGCCATTACACTAACTGCTGGACACAATTTATTGCTTCTTATTGGAAATAATTTTAACAAAGAAAAGCAAACAGGTGAACCAGCAGTTAGTGTAATGGCTATGTCACTGGACTCCCACGTAGTCGACTGCGGTTCACGTCCCGGACCCGGTGGCTTAAAACTCACGCCGGGCGCGTGTGCGTGCGTGCCCAAGATCCCGAGAGGAGAATGGAGGAGAAGGGATTGCGGCGTGACCATCCCCTCTGGGGAGTGATTTCTCGCTTTCCGTCTCTATGTCTCTCTCTGTCTGGCGAGCGCATGTGCCCTATAGCGAAAACCTCTCCAAAGAAAAACAAAAAAAAGCAAACAGATAGATAAGAGGACTGAAATCTCATCTTACTTCCTGGTTAACAAGTGCTAAGGAGAAGCTATTCTCTAATTTTACAAATAGTAGCTACTTTCACCATTGCCTTGTGAAAGCATTCAATGAATTTATTGAGTTGGAAATAAAGCATGTTGAGATTTTACGAAGATAAATTTTATTACATTTTGAGTCAGAATTAGGTCATCAGTGCTGGAAGCTCAGGCAAAACTCAGCCATAACTGTGTTTGTGGGTGGTAGAGGGTCAATCATGAATGTATTTCTAAAGCCAAGAAGTTAGTCATCACATCTGACTAATCTGAAGTGAAGTGGTGCTAGTGTGACTTATGACATGATAGAAATTTTGCCTTTACTTTATTTCTTTTTTTTTTTAAATTTTGCTATAGGGCATGTGTGCTCACCAGAGAGAGAGGAGAGAGAGAAAGTGAGAAGTGAGAAGTCACCTCCCTAGGGGGTATGGTCACACTGCAATCCCTTCTGCTCCATTCCCCTCAGGATTTTGGGGACATGTGCATATGCTCCCAGCTTGATTTTCAAGCCCATGCGTCAGGGCCTCAGACTGCAAAGTTGGCCATGTGGGATCCAAATGCCTTAACCTCTACAACATCTGCTGGTCCATACTTTTCTAAGGAAAGAAAATTGCTGCTGGGCACATGTACTAGCCAAAGAAAGAGAGAGAAGAAAAGAGAAAGCACTCCCTATAGGGGATGGCCACACTTCAGTCCCTTCTCCATTGTCCTCTTAAGATCTGAGAAACACACACACATGCCCAGAGTGGTTTTCAGTCCCTCAGGTCCGAAACTCAAACCCTGCAGTCAGCCACGGAGAATCCAACTGCCTTAACCACACTACTGGCTTGCCCAAGAAATCTTACCTTCTAAAGGACAGATTCATTTTTCCTATTAACAGAAACAAGAAGAATACTGTTTTTTTGAATTTGTTGTTTTAATTAGCTTTGATTTTGATTGGCTGTTTTGATTGGAAGGGGGACACTAGAGTCTACATTTAAGCTAACTTTCCATGCATATTAAATTGCACGATGACCATTAGAACTTTAGAGATTGGGGCCAGCAGGTGGCATGGTGGTAAAGGGCGCTGGACTCCCACATGGCCGACTGCGGTTCAAGTTCTGGGCCAGGAAGCTTGCTTTCTCACTTTCTCTCTCTCTTCTCTCTTTCTCTGTTCCTCTCTGGTCGAATTAAAATAAATAAATAAATGAAGTTAAATAAAATAATTCTTAAAAAAAACTTTAGAGATTATATTATCTCCTTTTTCATCATATCTTTTTTGTTTAAATTTGTAGACAATACAATCTATTCTACTATTCCCAGTAAGTGCTTTCAATTTTCAACATGTTTTTAACCTCAAAGAAGCATAAATATACTTTGACACAACTTTTGAGTAATCAGTACTCAAAGGGTATTTGAAGTCAAATAGGCCTTCTTCCCCAAGAACTTCATACACTACAAGAACCACAATCTAAATTTGGCCAAGTTAAAGAACACATCAACTTGATAATAGAGTATTTAAAATAATACTCAACTTTTTAAAATGTGAAGTCCTAGTGCTAGTTATTTATTTATTTGTTTATTTTTTGCTAAAGAAGTGTGTGTTACAGATTGAGACAGAGAGTGAAGAAAAGTGGAGGAAATACCACTCCATCCGGGAAAGCCATGTTGCAATCCCTTCTTCTGCATTCTCCTCTCAAGATTTTGGGTCCATACTCCCATGTGTTTAGCCACCTTGGTTTTTAGCTTCTTAAAATATATTCATACCTATAACTTTTTGTTTTTACAAGAAAAAAATGGTTACTCTTTTGTCTTGCTGGAATTTAGAGAAGAGGAAGACACTGATACTTAGTACCAATATGTTACAAGCCAAAGTTTATCCCTTTCCCTCTGTACAAAGCCAGCAGTGATTTACAGAGTATTAGGACAGTGTTCAGAAATCCTGATACCATTTCAATTAAGATAGCTAAAGTGAGAATAGGTTACACACCCATACCCTTAATTTTTTGAGGCTATACTGCGAGGTTAAAATTGTATAAACTGTCCTTACAGTCATCTCACACAGCTAAGTGAAGGTGTTGGTGCATGACATAGCCCAAACTATATACCCAACTAAGAAGGCAGAGGGAAGATAACAGACATCTGTAGTTACTGGGGAGATGACATTGTAGTATTTTAATCATGCATTACAGAAAAGAACAAACCCAAGGTCCAATCTGAATAGAAATTGTCCATAAATATTCCCCTTAAAAAAGAAACTGATTAGCCAAATCATCCTGAGGTCCTTGTATCTGCACATTGTGCTTTCAAACTTGTGATTCTCTCTCCAGATAGGTCCTGCAATTTCTATCACTTCAACTTTTCTCACTTTTCATTAAAATGGTTACTTATAATTACTGATGAAATAAACCAAATTTAAGGGATTTCCTCCAGAAATTCACTGTGAATGTCCATCTGGACTTAGAATCAGCTATGTTGTTTCCATATATAATAATATCTGTTTAATATCTGCTCAGGCCCTATACTGTAAGCTTATAGAACTACATGGAATTCATTATTATCCAGTTTGGTATTCTCCTTCATTGCTGTTGAGAGTGTCTAATCCTTACATCATTTCCTTTTTTTCCAACTGTTCCTTAAGATTAAACTGAAATGTAATCCTTATTTTAAAGCTTCTCTTCTGATTCTTCATGAAATGTTAATAGACCTCCCTTCCATTTTTACTCTATCATTGCAATAACATCTTGTATTTCAGCTTTTCTACTTTTACATATAACACTTTATCAAGAGATAATCATTTGCAAAGCACTATGTGAAGCAATTTATAAAATATACCATATATATTTTAAGTTTCACAGAAACATTACAAAATTAAGTAGCATCATGTCTGTATTACAGATTAAAGAGCTAAGGCTTGCAAAAATTTTACAGATAGTACAGTTAGTAAACGATAGAGCCAGGATAAGAATGCAGTTAAAACTGTATGTCGTGCTGTGTTATTTTAAGTACACACATATATGTCTCCAGTAGACTCCAAACTCTTTAAGATAATTCTTTTAAGATGGGATCATGATATATTGATCTTTGTGTTTCTTTGTGTGTATATTTATTTTTTTTTCTCTTTTTTTTTTCCTAAGTTCTAATTGCATGCACTAAGAGAGATTGACAGAGAAAGGGAGAGAGGGAAAATTCACCCCACAAAGGGGCATGATCATATTACAATTCCTTCTCTTTCATATCTCCATCTTTTTGGGTATGTGTGCATATGCAATTGGTATGTTTCTTGAGCCACATTGGCTAGGACTAGACTTAGTTGGCTATGCAGGGTTCAGCTTCCTCAGCCAGTAGACCACAAGACCAGTACCTGACTTTTGTGCTTCTATTATCTTCGTGAATTTTAGAATTTTAAAGATAAAGATTTAGCCAATCAATTGAGTTAGGTGGTCATAGCTTGCATCTTGGACAAAGTCTCATAATTTATATCGTGAAAGTAAGCTTTGTGGGACTAGCAGTTAGTGTAATGGCTATGTCACTGGATTCCCATGTAGTTGACCGTGGTTCAAGTCCTGGACCCGGTGGCTTAAACTCACGCCGGGCATGTGTGCATGTGTGCCCAAGATCCTGAGAGGAGAATGGAGGAGAAGGGATGGCATGGCCATCCCCCCTGGGGGATGATTTCTCGCTTTCTGTCTCTCTGCCTCTCTGCGTCTTCCTGGCGAGCGCATGCACCCTTTAGCAAAAACCCTCTCCAAAGGAAAAAAAAAAAAAAGTAAGCTTTGTGGTGGTGGTGGTGGTAGTAATAACAGAGTTTATTTGTGCATATCACATTGGAATGAAGAAAATTCTTAATTCCATGTGAGTTGGGGAGAATATTCTGAGTTATTCAGGATAAGGATCTGCAAAATATCACAGCACCAACCAATAACCTACACCGTAACGTTTGACTTAGACTTCTCACTTAGGTAGAATCTAAGCTTTTCCTTTTCTTTTAACTGAAACACATAAGAATATTTTTGTATGCCTCGTGTTTCATGAAAATATTTTTTCTTTAATTTTTTATTACTCTTCAAATAGAAGTAGGAGAAAGAAGAGAACAGAATGGCTTTTGGCTGGGAATAAAAAGTCTGTCTGTAAGATAAGAAGTACTCTTCACACTGCTGTGAAGAAACACTAATAATCATTCCCCCAGAAGAGAGGACATTTGTGTCTGCATGTGCGCTAAGTAAGCGTTATGCAGTTCATCTAAAAGAAAGAGAAAAGGTCTGGCAGCTACAAAGATTGATGTTCAGCTAAACAAGTCATTAGGTGGCTGGGTCATGTTTTGAAAAATAGATTTTGCAGCACTACCCCCTTATTTTAATGCACAACTCAAGGTAGAAATTTTTATTCTTAAGTCATTCTAAAGACATATTTTCACATAAATAAAGATTTCATTGAGAGGAAAGACATTTGTGAAACTATATAATGATATCCTTTTATTGGACTATTGTTAAAAATTATATATTATACAGTAATGCAAATCATCCTCATAAACATTGAGATGAGGGTGAAATGTTCTTTGGCCATAGAAGAGCTCTCAAGTAATAGTAATATTAAATTCATTTAGTGTATTATGGCTCATCCTCTGTGGGTTGCAATAAGATCTTTTGCTAAGTTAAAAGCATCATTAAAGGAACACAAACATAATAAGGAAGCAGAGTGCTAATAAAGGCCATAAAGGACTACCTTTTAAGAGTAAATTAAATTTGGCTTAGACTAATTATAAACATTTTTGGAATAGAACTATTCTTTCTCTATTCAGGCCAAAATAAAAGACTTGTCACTTGAGAGGCATAATTCGAGGAGGAAAAGACAGAGATAGCAGTTTAAAAAAAACATATTAATCTAGCTAATGGCGATATTGAAAAGTCAGAAATAGAAAGAACCTTGAAGTTGATATTGTCCTTAATTCATAGTCACTGGAGCACAGGAATCACAGAAGTAATGTAGCTTTACAGATACTTAGGATTCTGCCCGGCTGCGTTCAATACTAATTAAGGTTCTTACAATGACAGGGTCACAGTGCTAAAACAGACCTTGGTTTTCAAAGAAGACAAGGAGTTGGCATTTC
>NW_006206145.1:801369-813421 GCF_000334495.1 Tupaia belangeri chinensis | reverse complement strand
TCCTGCTGAGCTTTCAGAGACTTGGCTCCTAAAAATCTGCAGACATTTCCTTCCTTACGTGAATAAGAAGGAGAGAAATCTCTACTCCTTTGTTTCATTTCTGTCCCAGTGATTCTTCATTGTTAGTTCTAAGTGAGAGTCAGAGCCAGAAGGTTGAGAGGGTTACAAACTGTGAATCAAAAACAAGACTGATTCAAAAGGTCAAATGATCTTTGTATAATACATATAATTTCTTGGGATAAAATAGACTACAGACAAGTCCTGAACTGCTGACTGAAGACAGGTTCTTCAGCTCAGCAATATTGGCCATGATAAATTGTCTAGAGTCTAGTTCCTACCTGACACATAAAGTTGCTCAGGTATTTCTAAAAATTATAGGAAAAGAAGGATTGAGTACTGAACTAAAGAATATTTTTTTTCTCTTTCTTGTGCTCAGTAGACAATAATATCAACGAGTATTAGTCATTTGAATCACATTTATCAGGATCTTAGATTAAATAATTTTGAGATGGTATTTTAGGGATGCAACAGATTTTGTTTAACAGTTAACCAAGACTGATATTGATTCTAAATCTTTTTGCAATTATTCTTTTAAAATGTTTTACTTATTTTTTATGTGTGATAGAATGTTTGCATGTATGCATGAAAAAGAGACAGAGAGAATCACGTCCTAATAGGGCCTGGTTGTGCCATGATTTCTTTCCTCGAATACTCCAGCTCATGAAGGTCTTGAGCATGCATGTGTGCCTCTTGTTTTAGGGGTGAATGGGCCAGGAATCCAAACTGTAGTTCACATGGCTTCTAGCACTGAAGTCTGGAAAGCTACCAAATGCCCCACAGAGGCCGGGCCTATAATTATTCTTTAAGTACAAAAATGGAATGATTAGAGTTATCTTTTAAAGACACACAGATATATAAGTGATGATATATTAATTAATTATTATTTATTAACATGTTGATATTGTTTTAATCACACTCACTAAAAGGTTATTTGGAAGGTATAAAAGGAAGTTAATGTTAATTGACATTAGACAGCTAAGATTGGACTTTAAAGGTTGGTAAGATTGATCAGAAAATGTCCAGGATGCCTAAGGATAAGGAACACTCCAAGAGCAAACTGTTAAATTAAAGACCAATTAAGTACAAAATAATCTAGATCAATGCAACAACTTTGCCAATATTTCACCGATTTTTGTCTTCATTAAACAACTTTAACTTATATTCCTCTAGGATATTGGGTAGATAATAAAACACTCAATTGCATGGTCTTGAATTTACCTGCTTCAAGGAAAAAGTGGTGAAAAAATAAAAAATTAAGGTGTTTTATTGATTACTTATTTTTCCTATATATTCTGGTCATTAATTCTTCAGTTGGAGTAGTTTGCAAATGCTTTCTCTCATTCTGTGGGTTATCCCTTCACTCTATTTATTGTTTTCTTTGCTGTGCAGAAGATTTTTAGCTTGATGTAATCCCACTTCTGTTTGTCTACTTCTAAAAATATTCTGTCTTGGAATCAGTAGGTAGTGTGGTGTTTAAGGTGCTAGATTTCCCCATGGCCAACTATGATTTGAGTCCTGGACCCAGTCTCTTGAAAATCATGCTGTGTGCATATGTGCTCAAAATTCTAGGAGAAAGAATAGTGGTTTGACCAAGCCCGTCTGGGAGGTGATTTCTCACTCTCTCAGTGTTTCTCTGTCTCTCTCTGGGAAGTGCACACACCCTATGGTAAAAACCTTTAAAAAAAGGGTTCTGGGACCAGCAGTTGGTGCAATGGCTATGTCGCTGGACTCCCATGTAGTCAACCATGGTTTGAGTCCCAGACCCGGTGGCTTAAACTCATGCTGGGCACGTGTGCATGCATGCCCAAGATCCCGAGAGGAGAAAGGAGGAAAAGGGATTGCAGTGTGGCCATCCCCCCAGGGGGTTATTTCTCGCTTCCTGTCTCTATGTCTCTCTCTGTCTTTCCGGTGAATGCACACGCCCTATAGCAAAAACCTCTTTAAAAAAAAAAAAGGGTTCTGTCTCATATAATTATGGTTAATTGGTAAATTCTGAAAATATAAGATCATAAACAGAGATAGAAGACTTCAAGTGTCAAATCCCCATGTGAGAGTTTTCTAAAAGAGAATCTGAACTAAAGAATATTTTTTTTCTCTTTCTTGTGCTCAGTAGACAATAATATCAACGAGTATTAGTCATTTGAATCACATTTATCAGGATCTTAGATTAAATAATTTTGAGATGGTATTTTAGGGATGCAACAGATTTTGTTTAACAGTTAACCAAGACTGATATTGATTCTAAATCTTTTTGCAATTATTCTTTTAAAATGTTTTACTTATTTTTTATGTGTGATAGAATGTTTGCATGTATGCATGAAAAAGAGACAGAGAGAATCACGTCCTAATAGGGCCTGGTTGTGCCATGATTTCTTTCCTCGAATACTCCAGCTCATGAAGGTCTTGAGCATGCATGTGTGCCTCTTGTTTTAGGGGTGAATGGGCCAGGAATCCAAACTGTAGTTCACATGGCTTCTAGCACTGAAGTCTGGAAAGCTACCAAATGCCCCACAGAGGCCGGGCCTATAATTATTCTTTAAGTACAAAAATGGAATGATTAGAGTTATCTTTTAAAGACACACAGATATATAAGTGATGATATATTAATTAATTATTATTTATTAACATGTTGATATTGTTTTAATCACACTCACTAAAAGGTTATTTGGAAGGTATAAAAGGAAGTTAATGTTAATTGACATTAGACAGCTAAGATTGGACTTTAAAGGTTGGTAAGATTGATCAGAAAATGTCCAGGATGCCTAAGGATAAGGAACACTCCAAGAGCAAACTGTTAAATTAAAGACCAATTAAGTACAAAATAATCTAGATCAATGCAACAACTTTGCCAATATTTCACCGATTTTTGTCTTCATTAAACAACTTTAACTTATATTCCTCTAGGATATTGGGTAGATAATAAAACACTCAATTGCATGGTCTTGAATTTACCTGCTTCAAGGAAAAAGTGGTGAAAAAATAAAAAATTAAGGTGTTTTATTGATTACTTATTTTTCCTATATATTCTGGTCATTAATTCTTCAGTTGGAGTAGTTTGCAAATGCTTTCTCTCATTCTGTGGGTTATCCCTTCACTCTATTTATTGTTTTCTTTGCTGTGCAGAAGATTTTTAGCTTGATGTAATCCCACTTCTGTTTGTCTACTTCTAAAAATATTCTGTCTTGGAATCAGTAGGTAGTGTGGTGTTTAAGGTGCTAGATTTCCCCATGGCCAACTATGATTTGAGTCCTGGACCCAGTCTCTTGAAAATCATGCTGTGTGCATATGTGCTCAAAATTCTAGGAGAAAGAATAGTGGTTTGACCAAGCCCGTCTGGGAGGTGATTTCTCACTCTCTCAGTGTTTCTCTGTCTCTCTCTGGGAAGTGCACACACCCTATGGTAAAAACCTTTAAAAAAAGGGTTCTGGGACCAGCAGTTGGTGCAATGGCTATGTCGCTGGACTCCCATGTAGTCAACCATGGTTTGAGTCCCAGACCCGGTGGCTTAAACTCATGCTGGGCACGTGTGCATGCATGCCCAAGATCCCGAGAGGAGAAAGGAGGAAAAGGGATTGCAGTGTGGCCATCCCCCCAGGGGGTTATTTCTCGCTTCCTGTCTCTATGTCTCTCTCTGTCTTTCCGGTGAATGCACACGCCCTATAGCAAAAACCTCTTTAAAAAAAAAAAAGGGTTCTGTCTCATATAATTATGGTTAATTGGTAAATTCTGAAAATATAAGATCATAAACAGAGATAGAAGACTTCAAGTGTCAAATCCCCATGTGAGAGTTTTCTAAAAGAGAATATCTTTTCTCTGATTAAAAACATGAAGGAAACATAAATCCTGACATGTGAGGGTGTTCTAGATCATATCTTGAAATGTGCCTATTAAAACTTTCTTAGGTGTAGCAAGTTAACATTGCCTTCCCTTTATCTTTAAACCTTTGGTAAACAAAAACTAATGCCACAACTGTAATCTTCTAAGTAACAGAACTTAGACGATAGTGAAAATAAATTTCCCTATAAATCTTCTGCCATCAGTGAAAACTTTTTCATATGTATGGTATTGATTTATTTTCTATGCTGATTATTATGTCTAGACATATCTGAGTCTGTCAATGTCACTTTTTGAAATGTGGTGTTCAGAACTGAATACACGAATAGAGGTATGGAATCATAGGAAAGTATAGTTTTGTATTTTTGTCCTTCTTACTTGAAATTCAATATTTTTCTTCAGGCATCCTATAATTGTATTAGAATTTGGCATTGCCATATCATATTATTACTCAAATTGTGTTTCCAGACATATAATACTTGATGCATTTTGACATAGCATTAAGTAAAACAGTAATATGCAATTGTCTTATTTAATAAATTTGACTGGTTGTTTTTCCATTACATTTATATTTAGGTGATTCAGCCCATTGTTCCAACCTACAAAGCTCCTTCTAGATTCTACTTCTTATCTCAGTTACTAATAATCTCTTTTGCCTTTCTCATAGCCACACGCTTAAGAAAAGAAAGATCAAAGCTGTAGACTCAGACAGGCCAGAAATTCAATTCGCTTTTCATTTCTTACTAATTACCTGACCTAAGCCTTTGAAATTAGCTCCTTTATCTATAAAATGAGTGAAGAGTCACTTAACTTATTACAGTTTTGTGGGGATTAAAATTAATTATTTAAAATGGTTAACACAATTTCTCACCTAATGACAACTGTCTAAAAAGCCGTAATCATACCATCACCATTATTATTGTGTATATCCAAGTCTTTGGTAAAAATAAACAAAAGCTCACATTATATTATCAGAGTGCACCAATTCATCTATGCAAGGACCATTTAACATGAAAGTTCCGCCTAGAAGGAAATAGCCTGGCAATCAGTATACTCAATAATCCATCTTATCAACATTCAAATAATTTCGTAAATACTTCTAATTTTGCTCTTGGAATATGTTTTTACTCCACCTATTTTAATAGCTCTTTTGGTGTTCCATTTAGAATGTTCTATTCTGAATCTAAGTTCCCTTGAAAAGTTAACAATTCCATTTCTCTGGGGGAAAAAAATTGATCCAAACTAAAATTTAATTAAATTCATGCTTGATAAATTTTGTACAGTTATCTTTTAGAGAAACTAGTCTCATGACACCTTGCCTTTCCAGTCATAAAGAAAAATATTAGTTATTCTTAAGATTGGCAAGGAGTCCTAACGCATGAGACTTCAAGGGACAAATGGTGATACAACAGTAATGCAATAGGAACCACATAGGGAGGTCTTAGGTTCAAGTCCTAAGGCCTTCTTATACATGCCACATATGTGTACCCATGATCTTGACTTGTTGAAGTTGGAGGTGGATCATAGTATGAAGACCTTGTTTAGGATGCCTGTTTCTCTCTTTTTCTCTCTTCCTCTATCATGGAAGAAATAAATGACATTATTAATTATTATTATTATTATGGCCAAAGGATGTGTGCACTCACCAGAGAGACAAAGAGAGATACACAGACAGGGAAAGTAAGATCCTCCCCACCCCCAGTAGGGATGGCTATGCCACAATCCCTTTTCCTCTTCCTCGTTTCTCCTCTAGGGATTTTGGGCATTCATATGCATGTGCTTAGTTAAATTTCAAGCCACTGGGTACAGGACTTGAACCATGGATTCGGCTACATGGTATCCAGAACCTCACCCAATATGATAGCTGCTGGTCCCAGAAATAAATATGTGAACTTAAAAAAAACAAAGATAATATGAAGCCAGATGGTGCTCCAGTGCTGGTACCCCTGGACCCTCATGGGAATGTTCTGAGTTTATATTCTGGGATTTCTCTGAGAAAGCCGGGCATGCACATATGATGAAGAACAAGTAAGACTGGGAGTGGGTTGTGTCATAAGGATCCTGTTTGATTCTTTTTTTTCCCTATTTTTATTTTCATCAAGGAAGAAACAAATAAATGAACTTAAAAAAAAAAAAGCAAGTTTCAAGATCTCAACATATACAGACTTGTAGACACTTGGAGACAAAACTAAGATTTATATGATGTAGACACCAAGAGTTAATATATTCTGCCAGGGGTCAGTAACAAGATGCTGCTTTTTGTGTGGGAATGACTCCTTACATATTCTAAAGATATAGAAAAATGAGAAACTACTCCTTTTCCAAGAGATGGGCACAGGTGACCTACTTCAGTTTCAGGACCAAAGAGTTGTTGCTTTGAGCCAGGAAAAGGGAGAGGCATTTGAGGCACCTGGAGTAAAATTAAGAAGGCACTCCTGCAGAACTGACTGTAGTTACAGGACTTCTCAAACTTCGTGCCTTAAAATTCTCAATGGTTTCAATCTAGTTCAGGTCCTAATTTTCTCTAATTATAAAATGTCCCAAATTTAGATCAATGAAAATCAGGTATGGAACTTTTCCTTGAACCATTGGAAACTAACCTCTGGATTTCTGCTGGGCTGGACTGTCTAAATCAGTAGGACATAAGCCTAGAGATAATGTCTCTATCTCTGCCCAGACAGAATCATTTTAAGAAGTAAGCCAACATGGTGGAAACAGCATTGAGAAGAATGGATCTTTAGAAGTACTTATTAGCCCACTCAATCCAAAGTGTAAACAGTGAGCTTAGTACTTTATTTATTTCATAAAAAAATGTTAACCAATAAACTCTGTTTGTAATCATAACCAATTTAAGTTAGATTTCCTCCACTGGAATCCAAAATATTCTTTGTGTTCTTTGTAATATAGTCCATCCATTGAATGCAAAACAGTATCTTCTCACTTAGTCCATCCATTGAATGCAAAACAGTATCTTTTTACTCTGATAGTACACAGCTTTCGCTCGCTCTCTCCCTCTTTCTCTCTCTCTGAATCTCTCTCTCTCTCTATCTCTTTATATATATATATAAAGATAGATCTCTCTATCTCTTTATATATATATATATATAAACATAGCTATACAAATACACACACATATAGATAGTATTCGTTTATGTATATTTTCTAATGAATGTTTGGACTTCATGTTATTTGTCCTTTATTGACATATAATTATTTTTTCTTGCCTTCTTTCTTTCAGATTTTAATATTAAGTCTATGCTAGCCTCTGAAAGTGAGCTGTGGGGCTTCCCACACACTCTATCTTTGGAATAAAATGTGTTAATAATGGAATTTTGTTCCTTGAAAATTCGTTAAATCTAGGTAATGATGCTATCTAGATTGAAAATTTCTTGAGACAGTTTTAACTATTCTTTTCAGTCTTTATTAATCACAGAGTAATTAATGTGTTCTATCTTTGGCCTGTATCAGTTTTCAAAGTTCAACTTTTGACCTAGATTATTATAAATGTTCTTACAAATTTGTTAGTGTCTTTAGTTTATGTAATTAGGAATACTGTCCCACTTTGTGTGTGTGTGTGTGTGTGTGTGTGTGTGTGTGTACACCCAAGTATGTATTCCTTCCCTTCCATATCCTCCATTTGTCCTCAGTCTTGACAGAGATCTATTAAATGAACTGGTCTCTCAAAAGTCCAATTTTAATTTGTATCCTTTCCTCCACTTTGATTTTCTATCTTAGTAATAATGTTTGCTTGAGATTTATTTTGTCTGCTATTAATATAGACATTTTACCTTTTTTTAGTCTTAATTTGTTTAGCAGATTCCTTTTATCTTTTACAATCAACCATTCTGACACCTTATGTTATAGCTGTGTTTCTTACAAAGAGCACAGTTTAGACTATATCAATAATCCATGCAGACGATAACTTTTTTACTGAATCATTTCATCAATTTTATATACAAAAATTGCTGCTATATTTGGACTTGTTTTCAATTTTACATTTTATGTCTCTAGAGTCATTTTTACTTTATAGTTTCTATTTGAGTGTATTATTTATCATTATTAATTTTTTATCCCTCTAATGACTTGTAAGTTATATTTTTTCTATTCTGAGTTCTAGACATTACATAATGTATACTTGATTTATCAGCGTCTAAATTTAAACAATGTATTTTACTGTCCTCAAAGGGAAAAGATTTTAAAACACTTTAACTCATTTTTCCACATCAAAAATTATATACTATTTGTATTTTTTTTTAATTTAAGGTCCATAAAACTATGATTATTGTCTTATACATTTTATATACATTTTGTTACCTATATATTTAACACAGTGTGTGATTTTCCTTATGTCTTAATTTTCAAAGCCTCCATTAACACATTTAGAATTTATTCTAGAAAGTAACTGCAAGCTCTCTGTTGTCGGAAAATATCTTTCTGTCACTTTCATTTTGAAAGACTCCCTCACTGGTTATAATGATCTAAGCTGATAGTTATTGCTTTCATAGCATATTGACATTGCCATATTTCTGAGTTCTACCATCCATTTTGACAAATCAGAAGTCGCCTGTCAACTGTTACTCCTTTATGATAAACTTTTATTTCTTGCAAGTTTATAAAATCTATGTCTTATCTCTGTGTTCTTTTTCATCGTTCTGATGTAGATTTTATCTCACTTATCCTGCTTTTTATTTTTGTGTGTATTTAGGTTTCTAAAATTCTTTTCAGCAGTTCATTAGTCTCTTATCAGTTCTCCGTTGTCTCAAAATTCTACCCTCAAATATATTCTCTGACATACTCTCTGGAATGCCAATCAACAACTGATCTGGGTAAGCAGCTCATATTAGGGAAATGAGAGCCTCCACTTCCTATTCAATGGGACACTATTGTTACTTGATTTAAAGAATCCCTTTAGAATCTTAGAGACTTGAAACTACTTACGGTTTACCTTTGTGTTTCCTATAGTACCTAGAAAAATACAAAGAGAACGTTATAAGTAAATTAAAAATAATTTATTAAAGTACTTTTTACTATGTTTGCTAGTATTGTATCCTTTATACTTACAGGTGAATGTTATAAAGTTAAAATCTCATCTAAAAGCCAAAATTATTTTACTTTAATAGTATATGGTTAGTATTATCTGCCTCACTGCATTAACTTGCTCAGCAAAGTAGAAGTTCAATCAAAAGATAGTACTTTTCCTAAATGTTAATGAAAATGGGAACCAGTATCAAAACAGAACAATTACTATGTCAGTGAGTCACCTGATTTTAAAACAGTTTTGAAATATCATAATGACTTTCCTTTTGTTATTGGTTCACTAGACATTTTCTCACATCAGTAATTATTGAGACATGTTGTTGTCAAGACGCATTAGAATGTAAGAACTGTAGGGCCAGTAGATGGTGTGGTGATTGGGGCGGCCAAATCCCACATGGTCAACCATGTGGTTCTGTTTGAGCCTCAGATCCAGCAGCTTGAAAAACATTTGGGGTTGCATGTACATGTGTGCTCAAATCCTAGAAGAAGAAATGGACGAAAAGGCATTGCAGCATGGCCAACTTCCATGGAAGGTGTTTTTTCACTGTTTTTTCACTCTTTCTCTCTCTCTGGCAAGCACATGTGCCCCGTGACCAAAAAAAAAAAAAAAAAAGACGAAAAGCAAAAGAAGACTATAAGAACTGTATAATAGTTGAAAGTTGTGCTTCTGTTTACAGATAAACACGGTATGATGCCTGAGATAAATTTCTGTCTTCTCACCTATACTTTGCTGTAACACTTGTGAATACTTGTGAATATTTCAAATAAACAAAATAATTATAAAACCAGAAAAGAGTGAAAAAAGCCTTTATTTGAAGATGATAGTGAGTATATAACTGGAGTGGATTTAGAAACTCTAAGATTATATTTTCCTTGGTGTATTACATAACTTGTACCTGTCTTTTTATAGATTTTTAAAAATGTTTTAATAAGGGCATTCAAGGAAAAAAAATTCTATCATTTTTATTTATTTATTTATTTATTTATTGGTAGTTTTTTTTTTTTTTTTTTTTTTGGTAGGTTTTTGTTTTGTTTTGTTTTGTTTTGTTTTGTTTTTTTGCCTGGGGCATGTGTGCTCATCAGCAAGAGAGAGACCCAGATAGTGAGAGGGAAAATGAGAAATCACTTCCCAAGGAGAGGATGGTCATGCCACAATCTCTTATCCTCCTTTCCTCTCTCAGGATTTTGGGCACATAAGCACACATGCCCAGCATGAGTTTTAAGCCACCGGATCCAGGACACATAACCGTAGTTGGTATTGTGGGAGTCTATAAGTAACTGTTACATCTGCTGACCCCATATTATTCTATTTTTAAACTCTTTCGTTGATAACTTGAATTGAGAAAATCAGTTGAAGTATCTAGACTGAGTTTTACTCAACTTATAAATCACTTGGTGGAATTACCTTTGTAGCAGAACCCAGAGGGGAATATATTGTATGCCATCACAGAGACAGTGGTTAGCTGGTATTTATTGAGATGTTTATTGGTCTGATAAAGGATTTACTTGTAGTAGTTTGCATATAGGTGGAAATTGAGTATGTGTGCATTTTTACTCATGGAAATGCAAGCAGTTTGTAAACATTGTGACAATCATTCATATGAAATGAGGTTGCCCATGTTAGGCTAGCCAGTATTTGAACAGACATTGAATTAACCAATATTTTAGTGTATTAGTTTTTAAAAAAACCTTTCTGTGTGTATTAGTTAAAAAAAAAAAAAAGGAACCAGCAGTTAGAGTAATGGCTATGTCACTGAACTCCCACGTAGTTGACTGCGGTTCGTGCCCCGGACCCGGTGGCTTAAAACTCACGCCGGGCGCGTGTGCGTGCATGCCCAAGATTCTGAGAGGAGAACGGAGGAGAAGGGATTGCTATGTGACCATCCCCCCTGGGGGGTGATTTCTCGCTTTCTGTCTCTCTGTCTCTGTCTGGCGAGCGCACGTGCCCTATAGGAAAAAAACACTCCAAAAAAAATTTTTTTTAAAAAGGAAAAAGATGTCTTAACATTAATGGTACTAAAAGTTGGCTACATTTTAAGAAATTTCCACTTCAATATTGTTTACTGGAAGAATCAATCAGAAACTCTGGGAATGAGATCTAGGTCACATTGATATTTAAGCTCCCTAGGTGGTTTCATTTTGCAGCATAGATACACAAGCATTGTAAATAAAAAAGAATAATAGATGAAATTAATAGAACTTCCTTGAATGAATCTTGATGAAGCATTACCATTTTTGAAACCTCATAAAAATTAAGAATGTTAATTTCTGGGATCAACAGTGTAGTGATTAGGTCACTGGATCCCACATGGCTCACTGTAGTTTGAGTCCTGCACTTGGTGGCTTGAAACTCATACCGTGTGCATATGCATATGTGCTCAAGATCGCAGGAGGAGAATGGAGCAAAAGAAATTACAGCATGCACATCTCCCCCCAACACACTGATCTGTCTCACTCCCTCTCTGGCAAGGGCATGTGCCCTGAGGCAAAAATCTCTAAATAAGATTTAAAAATTTAAAAAGACTATTTAAACAGAGAGAGACATATCTTTGTCTATGTGATTATTTTCTTTCAATAAAGCTCAGCTCTGCCAATCATGTTTTCAGCTATTTATTTATCATCCAAACTTATGTTTAATGACCTATATGATACTTGTCACGAGTATTTTGCTATTGCAAAAAGTTCTCTACTGTTTTGTACTTATTTATGTTAAAAAAAGTTTTTTCTTGGGGCCAGTAGATGGCATAATGGTTAGTTGCTGGACTCCCATGTAGTCAACTGTGGTTCAAGTCCTGGACCCAGTGGCTTAAAACTCATGCTGTGTGAGTGTGCATGCCTGCCCAACATCCCCTGTGGAGACTGGAGGAAAAGGGATCACAGTACAGCCATCTCCCTTAGGGGCAGTGATTTTCCAATTTTGGTCTCTCTGTCTCTCCCTGTCTCACAGGCAAGCACACACTCCCTATAGCAAAATTCTTTCCCCCCCAAAAAAGTTTTCCTTTAGTAAATCAGATTGATGAAGAAAATCAAATTCGGGAACCAGCAGTTAGCGTAATGGCTATGTCGCTGGACTCCCACGTAGTCGACCGTGGTTCGCGTCCTGGACCTGGTGACTTAAAAC
>NW_006206145.1:796912-801209 GCF_000334495.1 Tupaia belangeri chinensis | reverse complement strand
AGTGCTTCCCGCTGACTTTTGGTACTTGTGCTTTTTAAATTATTTTATTCCAAGGAGATTTAATCATGGTATGGCTTCAAAGATTCAATTTTATAACTATCAATGCCTAAATACATTTTTAAAAAATACTAGATCTTGGAACCAGTAGTTAGCGTAATGGCTATGTCACTGGATTCCCATGTAGTCGACCGCAGTTTGAGTCCCGGACCTGTGACTTAAAACTCATGCTGGGTGTGTGTGCGTGTGTGCCCAGGATCCCGAGAGGAGAATGGAGGAGAAGGGATTGCGGCGTGACCATCCCCCGTGGGGGGTGATTTCTCACTTTCTGTCTCTATGTCTCTCTCTGTCTGTCTGGCGAGGGCACGTGCCCTATAGTGAAAACCTCTCAAAAAAAAAAAAAAAAGAAAATCAAATTCATGTTAAAGCTTGTTGTCTCAGTCTAGAATAAAGTAACATTTATCTAAGAATACATTATTTAAAGAGCCATTTTAAATAAAATCTTTTTTTTAATTTAATTTTTTCAAAATGTGTAATCTTTAATCAAATGTTCACTAAATGAAAAAAAATGAGAATTTAGGACCTAATGAGTAATGGAAATTACATATTAACATATAACTACATATACTAAGTAAAATATTATAACTACCTATTGAGAACATACATTATACATGCATATAAATCATAAACATATACAGATATGTGTATCAATGTTTATGTCTTGTTACTAAGCAGTATATTAGCTGATAAACAAAAACTTTCAAATATGATAATGAATTATATCAAAAAAATGTTTGTCGAAGTGAAAGATCATAGAGAAGAAAATACATTATATATAAAGGAATCCAACATTTAAAACATTTTTTTCAGTGGTGATAATGGTGTTCAAATATCTATAGAAATGACTTTTTTGACTATTTTATAGTGATTTCACAATTTCATGTAAAATGCCAACATTTACAACATGTCAGAAATTAAATAACTACACCTCTAAAGTTTAATAGAATCATCTAGATATAAATGTAAAGTATCAGAGAGACATTAGCTTTTCTTTTCTTTTCCTGAGAGCATGCACGTACACATACAACAGGAGTGAGTTTCAAGCAGCCAGACCTGAAACTTGAACCACGGTCTGCTTATGCGAGTCCAGCACCTTAACCACTACATCACCTTCTGGCCCCAATAAACAGTTTTCAACATTGTTTCTCTGGAGTCCAAGGAAAAGCTGTAAGACTAAACATTCCTACTTTTCAAACTTGTTTATTAAATTTAAAGCACTCTGTAAATTAACTTTAAAATAATATTTTAATTCCTCCATTTTTTGTATAATTTGTATTAAAATTGTACTAACCTCAGAAAATTAAAAATACCAGATACATTTTCTTTATTAAAATTTTCTTCCCAGATACATACTATTAATTATATTTAGGAGTTTTTACATTTGCATAATTTTTTTTTTTTTTTAAGAGAGATTTTGTTGTAGGGCACATGCACTCGCTGGAAAAACAGAGAGACAAAGAGATAGAAAGCAAGAAATCACCTCCCCGGGGGTATGGCCATGCTGCAATCCCTTCTCCTCCACCCTCCTCTCGAGATATTGGGCATGCACACACATGCATCTGGCATGAGTTAACCCCACCCTTAGTTCAGGGACTGAATCAGGGTCAACTATGTGGGAGTCCAGCAATGTAACCATTTTGCCATCTGCTGGTCCCACTTGTGTAATTTTTTTTCATTTCCATGTTTTTTGATATTAATTTGTAAGTACTTTGTATTTGCTGAAGGATAGCTATTTGTATTCCCTTCTTATTTTATTTATTTAAAATTTTCTAGAGGGCCTGTGTGCTTGCTAAAGACACACAGAGAAAGAGAGAGAAAAAGTGAGAAAGACTCCCCCACGGGGACTGGCCACACCCAACCCTATCTCATCTATCTCTCCTTCCCCTGGGGATCCTGGGTATACAAGCACAGGGGCCTAGCACATCTCTCCAACTGTTGGATTGAGGACTTGAACCCATGCAGTCAGCCATGTGGAATCCAGTCACACCAAACTCCATTCTACAGGCTGGCCCTGTAATCTCTTTTGTAAAATGAGCAACTAGGTATACAAGAGGTAAGAAAACATGTAGAGTTTAAATCCACATGTGCCTAACTTAAAAAGCTAGACCACTCATAGTAATGGTTTTCATAATCTAGTCAGACATTTAAATTGAAGCAAATTCAGCAACAAAGGAAACATTGAAATAATTAGTAGAATATTAGACTTTAGCCAAGGGTTAAAAGTAAATTAGAGGAATGATGAAAGAGCATAATCAGAGAATTAGCAACATATCTAAATTCACACACACCTCGAGTTTAAGTGGGACCAATTACAATTGACTCTTTAGTAAGATAAGGTAAAATATTGTATCTTTGATCCATAATAGTTCAATTTAATGTTTTAGAAGATAGACTTAAAGAAATAATTTATTTTCTCTGTGGAAATTCTGGTTCCAAAAAGTATGTTAACTAATCTAAACAGAAAAAATCTGGAGCCACATGATATAGCTAGAGACCGACTTGAGCTGGTGCCCAAGCAAAGGTGCCAACATTTAGCAGCATTTACCCTGGAACACACTCCAGGATATATGAAAATCCTGGCAATGGTGCCGAGTCCTCTGGCTTCAGATTGTTTACTTCTGAGATATCTTGTTATATGGAAGAGAGAAAAACAAGCCATAAACCCATTCAACATAATTTATTGACAGCACAGCCTATTTATGCTTCTATTTTGATAAACAGATGAAATGGCAACTTTTGAAACTCTCTCCATGCATTAAAAAGAAGAGGAAATGCATGTGGCAAAACACATTTGGAAATTTAGCAAACCTCTGATGTTTATTGTGAGATGTTTGATGAACCCAAACACAGCTGTGTATACTTCTACCAATTGACTATGGCATTTTTCCTCAAAAACAGCAGACACCTCTTCATGCTAGCAGCTTACTGGTGATGACACCATCCCATTAGAAATTAGCTTTGTTCCTGCATAGAATATTTTTAAATGAGAAAAGAATTCTTTCAGCTCGTGCACAAGCTAACAGACAGTTATGAACACACTATTCTAGAATAATTAATACCCTAAAAATGTCCTAAGAGGTATTACAAAATAATCATTTTTACTTCAACGAGGTATGAGCCGTATTAATCTGTGAGTAAATGATTGTAGAGTTTATTTGTCTGGCAGGATAAAGTCAAAACAATAACAGATTATTTCAAAGAATTCTACCTTGTAATTGATGTAATTTTTTAGTAAGTGAACTTAGTTATTTTCAAGGTTTTGTGCATGATGTGGGTAAAAAAACAAAATCAGAAAATGTAGAAACAAAATATTGTGGGACCAGCAGATGGCATAATGGTTTTGTTGCTGGACTCCCACATAGTCAACCATGGTTTGAGTCCTGGACCTGGTGGCTTAAACACAGCAGATGTGTATACGAGCATGCCTAACATCCTGAGAAGAGAATGGAGTAGGGACTTCAGCATGGTCATTCCCATGGGGGCGGGGGGAGGATGACTTCTTGCTTTCTGTCTTTCTGTTTCTCCAACAAGCTCATGTGGCCTATAGCAAAAATCTCTCTCTAGAAAAACAAATAAAATATTGTGTTTGAAGTATTCTCTCTCCCAAAGTACAACACTGCTTATGTTTTCTCTTCTTAAAATGCATTACAAGTATCAGCATAGAAGACTGGAAGGTATACAGCAGTGAAACACAATGTTTGGTGACGTTAACCCAAATAGGAAGGCTGCAGGTTATTTTTTTTTTTCAGATGATCATCAATTTATTAAAATAGTTGACTTAGGCATCTGCAATGGTGACTTCAACCTCGACTCCTGGTTCAATACTGATGGAAGTAATCTGTTTAACAATCTCAGAAGGACTGTGCAAATCAATGAGTCGCTTGTGGATTCTCATCTGGAAACGATCCCAAGTCTTAGAACCTTCACCACAAGGTGTTTTTCTTGTAGTGATTCTCAATGTCTTGGTTGGCATCCGAACTGGTCCTTTCACCTTGAGATTCTTTTCCTTTGCACCTCTGATTAAGTCAGCACACACTTTCTCCAGGGACTTCATGTTGCGGCTGGTTAAAGTAATTCTAATTGGGTGAATGGCCACCTCTGGCTCCACAGGTGTTTCTCCAGTATCTTTAAAAGCCATGGCTGCGGTGCGGCTTCCTGACCAACTTGTTCCTCGCGAGAGCAAACAGCATTGAGTCAGGAGCAGAGTGGACTGCCGGGGCTCGGGGCCCCCTCCGTCCGC
>NW_006206145.1:761365-796894 GCF_000334495.1 Tupaia belangeri chinensis | reverse complement strand
GCAGGGTTTTGTATGGAGAGATCCCTGAGTATTCCAGCCACCAGCGTACCCATGATCTGGTGCTGACACAGGCTGGGACTTCTATCTCTCTCTACCTGGAAGAAATCCATAAATAAACTTCAGATTAAAATGTAAGCATATTGGGTCAAGTAGTTAAGGTGCTGGACTCCTACATAGCTAATTGTGTTTAGAGTCCTGGACCTGATGACTTGAAAATCTTAAGAGATTTTAATTGAATGGATGTGTGGAACTAATTGAGCATGGGTGAGCAGGGGTGGGGGTGTGTATCTCACCAGGTGATTCTAGTACTGGCTATAATTACTGCTATTGCTCTAAATCAGAGTTTCTAAGCCTAATGTGTACATACATCATCTGGGGCTCTTGGTGATTCAGATTTAGTACATCTGAGGTTAGATCTAATCCTCTGCATTTCTAACGTGATCCCAGATGATGCTGATGCCCTTTATCTCAGGTCACTGAACTAGTCAGTCTAAAAAATGTTTTACAAACAGACATAATTATATTAAGGCACTTTGGGGAATCTAACATTTACCCAACTCTTCCATCTTCTAACTGAAAGCTATTGCCTGAAAACAGCAACAATATTTTTAGAAAGTACCCTACAAACTGGAGAAGTTTTCCAAAATAATTTCAGTTAAGAAAGATACAAAAATAATGTTAAAACTGTCATAGGAACTTCAATGTCTCAGAATTCTATGAGAAGATACAAATTTTGAATTAAAAATTGATAGTAGGTGAGACACCCATTGTTGTTATGGGGGGAAAAAAAAAACACAAAAACACTAGAAATTATTTGCTTCTCTTCCCTCAGGACCTTTGTGTGACCACAGATGAAACGTTGTAAGACATTTCTTTTTGCATTCTTGAGGCTTCTGAGAAGTAATAAGAACCTTTATACATGGAGAAATTAGGTAAGTGAAATAACCGCTGGGACTTCAGTTCTAATTTACTCTTGGTAACTCAGCCTTGGATGGGATTCACGGAGCTAAAATTGGTGCTGGTCCTGCTCGAAATTTATATTCTAATTTCACCAAGTAGAAGAATTTGATGTTGAAGTCTGAAGACTCAAATCACTCTACTTCTTCTCATGTCAATTTCTTACTGAGGACCTCTCTCTCTTTTCCCCGTCAAAGAACTGACAGCATTTTTGCAAAAATAGATAGCATTACTATGGAGGGAAAAATAGCAGAAATCAGTGTTGAAACTAACTGAGTGTTGGGTATTGAAACTGATTAAGTATTGGGGATTCAATAAGGGATTGGAGCTGCTACAATTTTGCTGTCCGCTTCAATGGCTACTAGTCACATGTGTGTGTGTTGAGCACTTGAGACATGGCTAGTTTAAATGGAAATGTGAAGTAAATATAAAATATATATTAGATTTCAAAGACTTAGCACGATCAAATTGAAAATTAATACAAAGATGCCAAACAAATAACCCAACATTCCATCTTAAAAAACTGAGAAAAAGCAACTTAACCTAAAATAAGCAGATTGAAAGAAATAACAATAATTAAATAGAAATAAATTTAAAGAGAATAGAAAAATGTTATTAAAAATTTGGTTTTGAGAAATAATAGAGGCTACTAGCAAGTGATCATAGTCTCCCTGCTCCTCCAGAAACGCTCTATCTGGGATCTCCGTGGCTTGCCTGCCCACCATGGCCAACAAGGAAGCAACTTCCGTGGCTTGCCTGCCCACCATGGCCAACATGAAAGCAGTTTTTGATAATGTAGTAAGGAGAACGTGTGATCAATGAGGAATACAAAATATGGAAAAAACACTCCTTTTCTTTATGATTTGGTGATGACCCATGCTCTGGAGTGGCCGAGCCTAACTGTGCAGTGGCTTCCAGATGTAAGTAGACCTGAAGGGAAAGATTCCAGCATTCACTGACTTGTTCTGGGGGACACATAGCTCAGATTAACAAACCCACCTTGTGATAACCAGCCTGCAGCTCCCAAATAATGATGCTTAGTTTGATGCATCACACTATGACAGTGAGGAAGGAGAATTTTGAGGTTTTGGCTCTGTTAGTGGAAAATTGAAATAGAAATCAAGATCAACCATGGAGGAGAGTGAACAGGGCTCGTTATATGCCCCAGAACCCTTGTATCATTGTAACGAAGACTCCATCCAGCGATGTGCTTGTTTTTGACTATACAAAACATCCTTCTAAGCTAGACACTTTTTTTTTTTAAGAGAGAGACAGAGAGATAGAAAGCGAGAAGTCACCCCCCCCAGGGGGGATGGCCACGCTGTAATCCCTTCTCCTCCATACTCCTCTTGGGATCTTGAGACGCACGCACAGGTGCCCAGCATGAGTTTAAGCCACCTGGTCCAGGACTTGAACTGCGGTCGACTACGTGGGAGTCCAGTGACATAGCCATTACGCTAACTGCTGGTCCCAAAGATTATTTAATTTTATTTATTTATTTTTAATTTGCTATAGGGACAGAGGAAGTGAGAAAGTATGCCACCAGGTCCAAGACTCAAACCACGGTCAGCCATGTGGGAGTCCAGTACCTTAACCACCATGCCACCTGCTGGCCCTTAAGCTAGACACTTCTGTAGAGTGCAACCCAGACTTGTGTCACTGTGGACACCAGAAGGAAGGCTATGGACTTTCTTGGAACCTGAATCTCAGTGGGCACTTACTTAGTGCTTCCCATGACCATACTATCTGCCTGTGGGACATCAGTGCCGTTCCAAAGGAAGGAAAATGGTGGATGCAAAAACCATCTGCACAGGGCATACAGCAGAAGTGGGAGACGTTTCCTGGCATCTGCTCCATGAATCTCTGTTTGGTTCAGTTACTGATGATCAGAAACTTATGACATGGGATACTCATTCAAACAATACTTCCAAACCAAGCCACTCAGGTAATGCTCACACTGCTGAAGTGAACTGCCTTTCTTTCAATCCTTAAAGTGAGTTTATTTTGCCACAGGATCAGCTGACAAGACTGTTGCCTTGTAAGATCAGAGAAATCTGAAACTGAAGTTACATTCCTTTGACTCACAGAAGGATGAAATATTCCAGGTTCAGCGGTTGCCTCACAGTGAGACTATTTTGGCTCTCAGTAGTACTGATCACAGACTGAATATCTGCGGTTTAAGTAAAATTGGAGAGGAACAATCCCCAGAAGATGCAGAGGATGAGCCACAAAAGTTGTTGTTTATTCATGGTGGTCACACTCCCAAGGTATCTGATTTCTCCTGGAAACTCAACGAACCTTGGGTGGTTTTTTCTGTACCAGAAAAAAAATATCATGCAAGTGTGGCTGAGATATCTAAGAACATTTCTAATGATGAAGACCCTGAAGAAAGTGTGGATCCAGAAGGACAAGGGCCAAGGTATGTCTGCACTTCTTATGATTTTAAATTCCTCCATTTTTCTGCTAAACATGAGATTGGTTTAACACTGGTTTTGAGACATGTATTAGACTATCCCGCTATGAAACGAATCACCAAAAATACTCTTAGCTCAAACAGTGAGTGTTTTCTCAATATAAATTGGAGGGTTTAATTTAACAAAATCGCAGATTTTTATTTACTTTTCTTCAGGAATTTTCTAGTAACAAACTCAGGTCTAAAGTAGTCATAGAGAGGAGAATATTATCTGTGATTATGTTTGTTCTGATCCTGTATCCCCAAGTTTTTCAGACTCATTTAAATAAATGCTACAGTGAGTAAGGAATAGAGTCAAGTAATGTAGGTGTGTGACTCATAAAGTATAGATACTGCAAGATGACATTCTTACTCAGGAAATATGGGAGATTCAAGCCATAGATTCCTACGCTAAAAACCTTCATAACTGGACTTCTAGGGTACACATTTCCTGGTAAAATAGGCTCCTTGAATTCTTCAGTTAAGAAAACTACATGTTCTTCTTTGTCCATATATATTTGCTTGTTAGTGTATTTCTTGAGCTGTTTTCATATTAATTCTTTCTTTTCTGTGAAATGGGTTTTCTTGCTTTTGTTTTTAAACTTGAGACCACCAAGTTGTAAAGACATTTGTTTTTACCTGACACCTATATCAGTAGACTATCATGTTGAAGAGAATGAGTCAATAGCTTCTATTTGTTTTTTAAATTAAATTAACCCTTGACAAGAGATTTTTTTTTTTTTTTGAGTTAGTCCTAGACCACTAGTCTAATTTCATTTCCATTTTGGGTGACCTCTCTCACCAGCAGGCCTGTTGCTCTCCATAACTGACTATGTAAGTATTTATAGTGAAATAAATTGCTTTTCTACATTAAAAAACAGTTGGTTTTCAAAGGTCAACAAAACTGGCAAAACATTAACTTGAATAACCAAAAAATAAGTAAAATGACTCTAATAAAATCAGGAATGAAAAACAGTAAGTAATTGCTGACTTTATAGACATAAGAAAGATTATAAAGAGTATTGTAAAGGACTGAACGTCAGCAGATTACATAAACTAAATAAAATTGTCAGATTTATAAAGATATATCAATGTTTCAAGGTTGACTGAAAAATTAATAGAAATTTTAAATAATTTTTTAAAAATAGTAACGGTCAGCTTTGTAGCCTAGCAACTAAAAGAATCCAATCCCACATGGCTGACCACAATTCAAATTCCCGGCCCAAATGCTTGAAAAACATGCTGGGTACATGGAAGTTTACAGATTTAAGTCTCTGGA
The DNA here is from genome assembly GCF_000334495.1 of Tupaia belangeri chinensis. Lineage (NCBI taxonomy): Eukaryota > Metazoa > Chordata > Mammalia > Scandentia > Tupaiidae > Tupaia > Tupaia belangeri. Next base: position 792,206 of record NW_006206145.1, on the reverse strand, counting down.
AAGCTCCCTGAGTATCACAGGTGTGTGTGTGTTCATAATCAAGGCTGGCTGACACATGAGTAGATTGCAGCATCAAGACCAAGCAAAGGATGCTGAATCTCTTTTTGAATTTGTTTTTCTCACTCATGGAATATATAAATTAAAAGAAAAACTTTTTAAGAATGTTAAAAAAATTAAATTTGAATTGAAAAACCTACAAATGGAGAGGAACAAAAGTCTCGTTGGTAAATTGTATTGGAAGAATTTGTTGTCCATCTGCAGAGAAATGAAACTGGACCCGTATCTTTCACCATTAACTAGAATTAACTCAAAATGAATCAAGGGCATTAATATAAAGTCTCTAACCACAAAACTACTTGTGGAAAATGTGGGAGGAATTTTGACGACATTATAGTAGGTAAAGATTTCTTAAATAAGATCTCTAGAGCATAGATAATAGTTCCTAAAATAGACAAGCAGAATTACATCAAGCTAAAAGGCTTTCTTGCAGCAAAAGAAATGATAGCCAAAAGGAAAAAGACAACTTTGGAATGGGAGAAAATATTTGTAAATTATTCCTCTGACAAAGAATTGATGTCTAGAATATATAGGGAACACAAACGACTCACCCTTAAAAAAAAGAAATAATCCAATTTAAAAATTGCTGAGTGATTTGAATAAATAACTCTCCTTGGAACACTAGGAAATGGTCAAGTGCCATATGAAAGTAAAAAGTTCATGGTCTTTTGACATAGTGGAAATGTAAATTAAAGCTATAATGAGATACCACTTAACCGCAGTTAGAGTGGTTAGGATAGAAAATATAAATAATGATAAGTGCTGTGGTGAAAAGGGAACTCTCTGCACTATTGGTGTGAATGTATAATTGTTAGAACGTGGAGCCAACTTTGGTGTCCCAATACTGACACTATTGGTGTGAATGTATAATTGTTAGAACATGGAACCAACTTTGGTGTCCAAAAACTGATGACTGTGTTGAAACTGTGGTGGGTGTGTGTGTGTATGTGTGTGTGTATATATATCTGTCTCTACAATGAGTACATGATCCCTATAGCAAAAAAACACTAAAAAATACTAATAAAAAATAAAACCATATACAAATATATCTTATAAACCTAAACCTATATGCAAAAACTACCACCAAAAATACTAACAGAATTTGACACTATAAAAATGATTATATGCTATAAGCAAACAGGATTGAACCTAGGAATACAAGATTCGTGTAAAACACTAAAACACAAAACTAAAACAAAAAACAAACTAGAAAGCACCAAAGAATCAATGTAATGTGATATTTTAATGGAATAGGGGACAAAAATCACATGACCATTTCAATACAGAAATCACTCAACAAAATCCAACACTTTTTATAATAAAAAGAATATAAAGTAATTATTTAAATTGGAAAAACCACTGCTGACATCATTATTGGTGGTGAAAGATTCAAAGATTTCTACTATAGTAAACACAAAGGATTTCGGACTTACTCATTACTTCTGATCAATATTGTGTTGTAGATTCTAGCCAGGGCAATTAGACAAGAATAAGAAATAAAAATTATACAGATTGGAAAGGAAGAAGTAAAGGTCTCTCATTCATGAATGGCATGATTTTGGATATAGAAGTCCTATGAAATTTACAACAAAAGTATTAAGTTAATAAATGAGTTTAATGAGGTTTCAGGATATAAGATTGAAATGGAAAAATCGGTGTGCTTCTACACATTATCAATGACAATCCAAAAATGCAATTAAAATATTCCATTTGTTATAGCATCAAAAAGTACAAAATATGTAGGTGTAAATATAACAAAAGTAAAAAATTTGTACACTAACAATGATTAGATAGTATGAAATAAATTAAACAAGACTCAAACAGACGTACAAGACATGCTGATGCATCTGCAGAATGAAAATTGTTAATGTTCATAGTTACAAAACTGATCTAAACCTTTAATGAAATCTCTATGAAGATCCCAGCTGCCAATGTTTGTTTATTTGATTTGGAAAAAATTGACAAACTGGTCCCCAAATTCATATGTAAAAGAAGGAAATATATGCTAGTCAATTTTTTTCTTTTTTAGAAAAAAGACTTGTACTTTCCAATTTCAAAGTTATATAACCAATCTACAATAACCAATGTGGTAAGTGAATAAACATAAAATAAACATCTATGAAACTGAAGTAGGAGTTCTGAACTACTTATTTTATGATCAGTAGATATTTTTAAATGTATTAATTTATTTCTAGAGACAGAGAGAAGCACCTCTAACAGGGTCTTCACACCACACTCTCACCCCAGTCAGCCTGGATCACAGCAGGCATGTGCACTGTTGGTGTGTACAGGAAAGCCTCAGGATGCAAATCTGGAAACTTGCCATGGAACTTGAGCACCACATAGCAATGTATTGCTTTGCTACCATGGCTGGACTATATTTATTGTCAATTTATTTTTTAAGTTAATTCTTTTATTTCTTCATGAGCGAGAAAGAGAAAGAGAAAAGAGAGCAAGCAAGTGAGAAAAAGGAATCCCCAACAGGATCTTCATGTTGAAGTCTGCCCCAAGACTCAGTCAGCTTTGAGCATGACCAACTGCCCGGTGGGCTTAGGGTGGTCCTAGAATGTGAACCCAGGACCTTCCCCATGTGCATCCAGTTGTATTACCACTGTACCATGTGGTCAGTTGATTTTTTGACAAGCGTTGCAAGACAATTCATTTTGGAAAATGCAGTGCTATCTACAAATGGTGCTGAAGCAACAGGATACTTACATGTAATACTAAGTTGGACCTCTCATCTTATATGAAAATTAATGAAATACATCATGGACATAGAGAAATATGGCATGATAAAAATGAAAAACTTTAGTGCTTCAATATACACTATCAAGAAACTGAAAGACAACAACATATGAAATGAGAGAAAATATTTATTTGTAAACTATATATGTGACAAGCATTCAGTAACCTAGTAATCATAATATATAAAGAATACTATAGAGAACAGCAGATGGTGTAGTGGTTACATTGCTAGACTCCCACATAACCGACTGTGGTTGGAATCATCCCAAACCCAGTGACTTCAAAATCAGACCAGGTGCATGTACATGTATGCCTAAAATCCCAGGAGGAAAATGGAGGAGAGGGGAACTGCAGCATGGCCGTTCCCCTGGGGAGTGATTTTTCACTTTCCCTCTCACTGTCTCTGTTTCTCTTCTCTCCACCTACTCCAAGTGCACATGCCCTGAGGCAAAAACCTCTTGGAAAAAAGAAAAGATTACTATAATGCAACAACTCAAAGACAAATAACCTGGGATGGCCCAGTGGCCTAGCAAGAAAGGGAGCCAGATTCCACATAGCCAACTATGTAGTTTGAATCTTGGCCCTGGTGGCCTTTAAAGCATTCTGGGTGCATATGCATATGTGCCCCAAATTCCAACAGAATAAAAAATTAAAGAAAATAGATTAATTATGGTGTGATCACACTCCATTGGGGGAAACTCATTGTTTTGCTCGTTCTCTCTCTCTGATGAGCACACACACTCTTTGGCAAATAATAATAATAATAATAATACAACCTGGTTTGAAAACCAGACTAAGAATTTTATTAGAAATTTTTCCCAACTCTCAGATGAAAACATCATCAGTTAGTTAAAAACATTGTTAGGGAAGCAAAAATACAATGTGATATTTCCATACACATGAAACATACTTAAATAACTGAAAAAATAATACCAGAAGACAGAAAATAACAAGGATTGGTAATGATGTAGAGAAACTGAAGCTCCTTACTATGCTGATAAAAATATAAAATGGTGCAATCTTTTCAGAATTAAAGTTTGGTAATATACCATAGGACCCATCAATTATAATACTACATGTATACTAAATAAGCTTAAATTACAAATATAAAGTTTATTAAAAATTAATCATCCATTTTTAAGTTTTATTACACAATATTTATTATAGGTATATACACACACACACACAAAGAATAAACCACTACAATATAGACTTCCATGAACACAACTGAAATATTACCAACAGGGTTGCCTTCACCTAGGTGTTTCTTCAGCATCTATCATCTTTATAATAAATTAATGTTTCATAATCTTTTTGTTTGATTTTTAAGACCTTCATTATAAATTTTATCTCTAAAAATATGTCATGATTATTCAGAAGCAATTTCTCTCAAAGGCAGCGAGAGTTCACCAAGATGCCCAATGATGCTTCCGTTGAACAGGAAGTTTTACTGGGTGGTCACTACTTGGATGCTCACCTGTCAGTTAAACCAATAAAAAATAAACAAACAAACTACTGAGATTACAGTTTGGGTTTTTTTACTTTATTTTAAATATTGATAGAAGATGAAGTTGATCTTAAAAACATCAGAGAAAGATTTCGAATATATGGAAACTAAAGAATCTTGTTGGTTCTGTCTGGAGACGGCTACATCCAGTGGTAAAAGTTCAAGGAAAAGTTCAACAACCAAACACTAGCAGAACTGCCAAAAAGCCACAAGTCTAAAGAGGAAATATTTGGCTTGTCTCACAAGGTAAAGATCTCCAAAATACTAAAGTACTTACTAAGAAAAAAGGAGGTATTTAATGAGTGGAAGCAAGAGCTAAAAATGACAACTAAATTGTATGTATAATTGCAAATATGACTACCTTAGTAGCTAACTATATTTTCTTCTGTGAATTTATAGAAATCAATTTTCTCTCTTTATTCTTCATGTAATTTTCCCTTAATATTCCATAAAAAGTATGCTTATCGTAGTTAACTGTACTTTTTCCCCCATTATGTTAAGGTGGAATAGAAAATAAATTGCAAAGGAATGGCATTATCTAGAGATGATAAGGGAGTCCCTTTGGAGGAGGAAGTGTGTTTCTGTTTCCATGATGGGCTTATCTTACATCAGGCACATTGTTTGAAGGTGGAAATATGTATAGAAGGTTAGTAAGAATGCTCTAATCTAAAAGTAAAGGTAATGCTTTTACTTAGTATCCATTTCAAGTGAAATTGACATGATTTTAAAAATGTTGTTTCCCATTCACCTACAAACTAAAGTTTCATCTACATGAAAGTCAGCTTTTTTTTTTTTTGTCTTTTTTTGGAGAGGTTTTCGATATAGTGCGTGTGCGCTCCTTGCCAGAAAGACAGAGACAGAGAGACAGAAAGCGAGAAATCACCCCCCAGGGGGGATGACCATGCCGCAATCCCTTCTCCTCCATTCTCCTCTCAGGATCTTGGGTACGCACTCACACGCACCTAGCATGAGTTTAAGCCACCAGGTCCAGTACTTGAACCGTGGTCGACTACAAGGGAGTCCAGCAACATAGTCATTACGCTAACTGCTGGTCCCCCAACTTTCTTAATTTAATTTGTGTAATATATGGAAAAACAAAAGGAAGGTGGGAGTTCCTCTTTCCTGCTGCTTTAAGCTGTATTAATGCTGAAAATCTGAAGAGATACTGAAATTTTCTACAAGTTTTCTTTTTTTTTTTCTTCACTATCTTCATGGTTGTCCAGAGAAAGTTGACATGAAAGTGACCATTACTTTTTCTCTGATCTCCGTGACTTTTGGACTCATCTGTTCTACTTGCTCCTAAGTGTCTCCCTTTTTTGACTGCGCTAGTGGTAAGAGTGATTCTGGTAGACCAGTTAAATCATTTATTTTATAGGACACATTCCTAAAGGCCCTTCTAATATCTGTTTCCCTATCCTTTGAATATTTGATTACTTCATTTTCTACCTTAAATTTGTTAAAGCTAAAATCAGAATGCTTTCTTTTTTCTAAAACTGAAATCTACATGTTTGATAAGTCACTTTTTAATTTATGTAGGGTAATATATATATATATCTTAAGGCATTAGGAATTTTATAAATATAACTTTATGTTGCATTCAATTATTTGTACTAGAATTAGTTGAACAATAAACTGAATATATGTACATTATACTATCATTTTCAGAAGTTTTTAATGGTTAAAAAAAATAACTTTTTTTTTTGGAGAGGTTTTTGCTATAGGGCTCATGCGCTTTCCAGAAAGACAGAGAGAAACAGAGAGACAGAAAGTGAGTAATCACCCCCTGCGGGGATGGCCACACCACAATCGCTTCTCTTCCATTCCCCATTCCCCGCTCGGGATCTTGGGCACATGTGCACATGCACTTGGTGTGACTTTAAGCCACTGGGTCCGGACTCAAACCATGGTCGACTACATGGGAGTCAGCAACATAACCAATACTCTAACTTCTGGTCCCTAAAAAAATAACTTTAAAAGCCTTTAATAAACTTAAGAAAAGGAAACATTCTAAGTAAATAATAAAAACAGCAAGAAGATATTTTAAATTCACAGACTTTTACATGGATAAGAAGCAACAAGAGAGATGAAAACTTTCTTTTTGCCTTTCCTTTATCTAACAGTAAAAGAGTGAATTTATCAAGAGAAAATACAACAGGGATAACTGTATGCTTCTGCACTTGGATTTGTTTTTTAAATTACAAAAATCATAAGTGGTTAGAAAAATTCCATTTTTCAGAACCAGCAGATGGCGTAATGGCTATGTCTCTTGACTCCCATGCAATCGACCACGGTTCAAGTCCCAGACCCGTGGCTGAAACTCATGGCGTGCCTCATGGTGGGCATGTGTGCATGCATGCCAAAGATCCCAAGAGGAGAATGGAGGATAAGGGATTGTCGCATGGCCATGCCTCCTGGCAGGGGGGGTGATTTCTCACTTTCTGTCTCTCCGTCTCTCTCTGTCTTCCTGGCAAACGCATGTGCCCTATAGCAAAAACCTCTCCAAAAGAAAAAAAAAAAAGCCATTTTTCAAAGAGTCATATGGTTTCAACTGAGAGCAAGTGAATATAATCTGATATCAGTGCCTAATACTAATATTACTTAGGACTGAAAACAAGAGAAATAATCTATAGAATGTGAGTTAGAATTGTTTCTTGATTTCTGTCTTGAATTAAGATGACTGTAAAATAAACATTCTGTGAGGCATCCATGGATCTTTGTAGAAAACACTTGTGAGAGGGACTTTGAGAGTGAAATTCAGAAATGCTAGAGACCACTCAAGAATGAAGCATGATATGAACTTGCTTTAAATAGTGTCTATCCATTTGTGCCTTTCAATTCAATGTCTTCAGCTCTGATCTCTCAACTCACTCTCTGCTCAGAGGCAGCTTGACTAGGACACATCCAAAACTAAACAGTTGATTTCTTTCTTCAGGTCTGCTTTTTCTAAATCTTCACCCATCTCAGTACACAGAAATTTTATTATACAATGTGTCCGTCCTAGGATCCACGCAGTAGTGTAGAAGTAAGGAAACTGAACCTGCTAGGGAAAGCAACGGGTTCCTGTTCTGCCACCTCCCATGAATGTGAGACTTGAGCAAACCTAACCACAAACCAGGCTGGAAAAGACCAAGGATTATTCATTTTATGAGACTCCTATTGTGGGTGCCTGTCCCTCTGCCTCTCTCTGTCTCTCTCTTTGGTTGAAGAAATAAAAATGCCTTAAATATATTTGCTCATTCTAAATACTGAAATCAAAGTTGATTCCTTCTTTTCTTTTCTTTTTTCTTTTTAAATTTTTTTAGAGAAAGAGAGAGAGATTTTTGCTATAGTACATGTGTGCTCACCAGAGAGATAGAAATGAAGAAATCACCCACCGGGGAGGATTGCCACACCACTATCACTTCTCCTCCTTTCTCCTCTCAGGATTTTGGGCTTGATACACATGTACCCTGCATGAGTTTTAAGTTGCTGGGGTTGGGACTTGAACCATGGTTGACCACATGGAAGTCCAGCAATGTAACCATTATGCCATCTGCTGGTCCCTCTTCTTTCTTGTATATGCTATATTCCCCCTGAATCTTGTTTGTTCTACATTCAGAATATACTGAGAATCGGAACTTGTATGGACATCTTCACCTTGATCTCTCTGGGTCACAGAGCTATCATCTCTCCCCTGCTCCCCTGTGCTGTGGCAGTGTTCTTGGATTCTTCCATAGGCTTTTACTCATGTGCCCATCCATTTCTTTGTGCAGAATCCAGACTTTCCCCACAACGTAAATTATATTACATAAATTATATTATCAAAGACTTTCCATGGCTTCCTACATTGTAAATAAAGTGAAAATCTATCATGACCTACAAGCTATGCTATATATCAGCTATTCAGTTACTCTACTATCTTATCCTCTACTCCTCTGCTTCTTTCTTATTCACATCTCTCTTCATTATTAGTCTTTTTGGTAGTGTTTTTATTTCAACAAACATGTTCTTTCTACCTTAGGCACTGACTACAACACTCTTCCCAAAGAAAATGTTGGTGCTTTTTCTCTCACTTCAGGTATCTTGTCAAATATCATTTCATGAGAGAGGAATTTCCTAAGTATTCTATATAAATGAAGTTTCCCATCCTTGTCCTTCTTTATCGAACATTATGACCTGATATTTCATGTGTTTATTTTTCAGGTAAAAAATTCTATGACAGAAAGGACTTTGATTCTGTTTGTTTAACTGCCAGATGCATGTTAGACATGGAGTCAATATTTATCAAATGAATAAATATAAACAGAAAAAGAAATCAGTAATGAAGAGAACAATTTAGCACATAACTAAGATACATGAGTAGATTAAGCCCTGTGGGAAGATAAAACCAACAAGTGATGGTGAAATAACACAGCATGGGGCCAATCACGATTGCACAGTGACTGTGTGCTGCTCTGCAAAGCTGGCTCATGTGGAAAATTGTGGTTTGGTGTACAGGTCAGCCTGTACAAACCAGATATGTGCACAAACCTGCCTGTGATCCTGGCAGCTGGGAAGACAGGAAGATTGCAGAATGAGATCCTGTTGAGAATGCCTCTCTCCCTCTCTCTCTGTCATGGAAAAAGAAATAATTAAACTTTAACTAACTAACTTAACAGTATAATTAGGGGCCAGAATGTGGTATAAGAATCTTTATGAAGTTCAGAAAGCCCATTTCACAAACTGTAGATATACTTTGGTGTATGTTCCAGATTTTGTGTGTGTGTGTGTGTGTGTGTGTGTGTGTGTCCATAAGTTTTCTTCCTTTAGTTTCCTATTGCTGATGATTTTGAGTTCAGCAAATTTTGAGCACAAAAGCTTTATATTATTTCAATAATGCTAACTCTGTGACTCTGTATTAGTTACAATACCAGAGGCTGAGTGATGAATAAGACATACAACTGACTTCAAGAAACTTACGAATTAAGTAATGATGGTGTTGGTGGTGCTGGTGAGTGGGAGATAAAATGCAGCAGGCCTCTTTGGAGGAGTGATTGTATTGCTAAAAACAACTTTGTGCACTAGAGAATAATGACATCCCCTTGTGCCTTTCTTAGTGCTAAAAATGCTATCGTATTCATGATTTTATTGGGGAAGAACTTCTCCCACTAAAAACCAGACACAGGACATCAAATGCTGCATGATTTCACTTGTATATGGTGTATTAGTCAAAGTTCTCTAGGGAGACAGATCAAACTGGTTTATATAGATATATATAAGAGGATTACTGTTGGAATCAGTTTTCACATCTTGGCAGCTAAGAAGTCCCACAATTGGCCATCTGCAATCTGAGATCCTGGGATTCTGGTAGTGCTGGTATGTCCAAATTGAAAGGCCTCAGAGACTGGGAAGCTGATGATGTAACTCACAGTCTCAGGCTGAAAGCCTGAGAACCTGGTAAGTCCCAGATACAAGCCTTGAATGCTGATGTCTGAGACAACAGAAGATGGCTATTTTACTCTGTCTCCATCCATCTGTCTCCATCCGTCTTCTATTACTGGCTTTCTCCCAGGAATAGTGCCCATGTTGTTTGTGTCATGCCGAACCAAATTGAGATCGGAACTTTCACATCTACTGTACTTAGACTTTTTTGTTAATCCCTTTCAGAAACACTTCCACAGACACAGCCAGAATAGTGCTTTTATTAAAAAAAAAAAAAACTACTTAGTCCAGCCAAGGTGAAACCCACAGACACAGCCAGAATAGTGCTTTTATTAAAAAAAAAAAAAAACTACTTAGTCCAGTCAAGGTGACACCCAAAAGTAAACCATGACATGTACAATCTAAAAAACATAAACTCGAAGGTGAAAATAGTCATTAAGGACTGGGAAAGGGGGTCGAGGGGTGGGAAAAATGATCTCCAAAGGATAGAAAATGTGGCTAACATAAAATTATGTTTAAGATATATATTATTATTCATTTTAGTAACTATAGTTAATAACAATGTGTTGTTTTCTTTAAAATTGCTAAGAGAATAGATTTTAAATGTTCTCACCATGAAAATTAAGTATATAAGGTAATATACATACTATTTAGTTCAATAGACCAATCCCACAATGTACACATATTCAAAATATCATATTTTACTTGACAAGTACAATTTTTATTTGCCAATTTAAAAAGATATTTTAAAAACAAAAATGAATAAAACTGTTACAAGGATTGGTGCCAGAGCAGTTGTGTAATACAATCTGATATCTACTTACGGTGAGTAATTACACAACCTTCAACCTTTTCAATAAAGCATAAATATATTTATTCCCAAAATAGGCAAGAATTTTTCACATTGAGTGATTCAAATATATATATTTTTGAATTGTTCCAATAGAATCTATAATGTCTAAGTCAAAGAGGAAAATAAGAATAAGGTCTAATTAGGTAATTATCCTCACATCCAAAAATTTTGAAGGAAATAATAATTCATCTGGTCCTAATGCTAGTGCTTAAGAATAGTATGGGGCTCAGGGTCAGCAAGTGGCATAGTGGTTACATCGCTAAACTCTCACATGACTGACCATGTTTTGAGTCCTGGACCCAGTGGCTTAAAAATCAGGCTGGGTATATATGTGTGCTTGCCCAAAATCCTGAGAGGAGAATGGAAGACAAACGATTGTGGCATGGCCATTTCCCCTGGTGGATGATTTCTCATTTTCCCTCTCTCTCTCTCTCTGTCTGGTGAGCACACTTGCTCTAAGACAAAACTTCTAAAAATAAGAATAGTATGGGGCCAATCTTGGCATGATGTTAAGGCAGCTGGTTCCTACATGGCCAACTGCACAGTTCAATCCCCAGATCCAGCAGCTTGAAAACACTCCCAGCGGGGTCAACAGTTGGCATAATGGCTATGTAACTGGACTCCCATGTAGTCGACTGAGGTTTGAGTCCTGGACCCAGTGGCTTAAACTCATGTCGGGTGTGTGTGCATGTATGCCCAAGATCCCGAGGGGAGAATGGAGGAGAAGGGATTGTGGTGTGGCCATCCCCTCCCACCCCCCCACCCCCACACACACACGGGGTGGTTTTTCACTTTCTGTGTCTCTGTCTCTCTCTGTATTTCTGGCAAGTGCATGCACCCTATAGCAAAAAACTCTCAGAAAACACTCCAGGCATGTGAAAGTTCATGCCCCAAATTCTGAAAGGAGGGAGAAATGGAAAAAAAAAGAGATTGTGGAGTGACCGTGCCCCATGGTTGTGATCTCTCTCTCATTCTGTCTCTTCCTGCTTACACACATGCTTTCTGGCAGTATGAAAAATTGAGAGAGAGAGAGAGAGAGAAGAAAGAAAGAAAAAAATTATAAATCTTAATGATCTTTCACATTTTTATGAGCTTCTATAGTTTGAAAAATGCTTTTCACATATACTATCTTGTTAATTTTCATAATGATGCAGGTAAAAATTAAAGGTGACAATTTTATCATTACTGACCATCCCATTAGAAAATCTATTTTCAGGTGTAGACTAAATAAATGAAAAACTTTAAATTGTTCTTTTCAGAGTATAGAAAACCTGCTGTCCAGGTTAAGGATTTCCCTAAAACTAGTGGGTTACTTCTATCACCTTTGAATGTTACTGGACTTATCATATACATTAATATTATTTTAATTTAGTTAACAAATAATGCTCTCAGGAGAATGGAATGAAATTGGCACTTTACATTATCATATATGGGGAGTTGTAGATCAGCAAGCAAATATTGACTTCTTAGCTACATGAAGAAAATGAGCTTTGTGACAAGCAAGAAACCTAAATGTCTTTGCATTTTGCTGTTTTTCCTGTTTATCATATGAAGAATAGCAGAAAATTGTATACTCGTATTCTGAAATTTTAATGGCAGAATTAAATGATTTTCCTTAAGAAATCAGTTCAGAAGAAATGTAGGAAGCAGTCATTTACAACATCTAAAAAGTTTTTAAAATAAGCCCACTGTGTCAATTTTCTGAAATGTATACTGTTAGCAATCCTATGATCCCTTTTATATCTTTGACATATTGAGTATTTTTGAGTCAGCAGTATATTAAGCTCAGATAAAGAGAATATTCACAGAACCAATTTGCTACGGGTTTTTGTTTTCTTTTTTTTTTTTTACCCTCTTTTAAACTAGACTTGTATTGGTGCATTTATCTTTAAAAGGTCTTAATTTGGTTCTCTTTCCCATTTTTTTGTGATAAAACACATACACACAGCATTAAATTTACCATCTCAATCATTTTTTTTTTAAGTAGACAGTTCAGGAGTCTTAAATATATTTATATTGTTATGCAACAGATGTCTAGAACTTTTTTATTTTGCAAAACCAAAATACTATACTCATTAAACACTAATTTCTCTTTCTCCTTCCTCTATCCCTTGGTAACACTAGATACTATATATGAATGAAATCACACATTAGTCCTTTGACGATTGCTCATTTCACTTAGTGTAATGTGCTCGAGGTTTCTCCATGTGGTAGCATGTGTCAGGGCATCTGTCTTTTTCAGGCTGTAAACTAAACCAATTTATGTACATGCCACTTTTAATCCATTCATCTATCACTGTACTTTTGGGCTGCTTCTGTTTCTTCGTACTGTGACTAATGATGCAATGAATATAGATGTGTAATGATTCTGCTTTGAATTATTTTGGATACAGATGCAGAGTGTGATTGCTGAATCAAATGATAATTGTATTTTTAATTTTTAAAGCAAACTCTATAGTGTTGTTTTTTTTAATTTTTGGTTTTTTTTTAATAATGGATGTAGCATTTTTCATTTCTACCAGCATGCACAGGAGTTCCAACTTCTTTACATCTTGCCAAAATTTGCTATTTTCTGTTTTTTTTAATGTGGTTACTCTGAGTGTGAGACAATATCTCATTGTGGTTTTGATTTAAATGTCTTACAATTCATGATGTTGAGCATCTTTAAATATATTTGTTAGCCATTCATAGATCATCTTTGGAGAGTTATCTTTTTTAAGTCCTTTGTCCATATTTAATAATTAAGTTGTTTCTCTGTTTCTGATATTGTTGAGTTAATAGAAGCTCCTTATAGATCATGGATATTGACCCCTTATTAAATATACAACTTCCAAATATTTTCTTACATTCTGTATGGTGCCTTTTCACTGTGTTGATTATTTTCTTTGATGAAAATTTGGGGTTTGAAGTAGTCTCATTGGTCTATGTTTTTGTGTCCTGTGTTTCAATGCCATATTCAATAAGTCATTGCCAAATTCAATGTTCTGAAATACTTACACTTGGTTTTCCTTTAGAAGACTTTACCATTTTAGCTCTTAGGTTTAGAGCTAAATAATTTGCATTACTTTTTAAAACATATATGTTGTCAGGGCCTAATTTTACTCATATTGCATGTGAATATCCAATTTCCCAGCACCATTTGTTATAGACACTGTGTCCTTTCTCCATTGTGTATTCTTGACACTCTTTTCAAAAAATCATTCAGCCCTGTATGCAAGGTCTTATTTATTTTTTATTTCCATTCTGTTCCATTTGGTATATATATATATATATATAGTGTGAAGAAATCAGTAAATGTGAGACCTCCAACTCTGTTCTTTTTCAAGATTATTTTTCCTATTTGAGATCTCTTGGAATTCTGATTTTTTTTTCCAAAATAGGAAAAAAAAATCCTTTGGGTTTTGGTAGGGATTATACTGAGTCTTAGATTACTTTGGGTAGTATAGATACATTAGCAATATTAAGTCTTCCAATTCACAAGCATGAGGCTGAATGTATTTTTATACTCTACTTTTCTGTGACTGTGCCCTTAAATGTTGAATTTCAAACATAGGCTGTGTTATGTAGAACCCTTTAAAAATAAAATCTAACTTGGTCTAGCCCCATGGCCTGGTGATTAAAGGAGCCAGATCCCACATGGCCAACCATAGTTTAAGTCCTGTCTCCAGAGGCTTGAAAAAAATATGCTGAGCACATGTGTGTGCCTACCTCAAATCCCAACAGGATGGGAGAAATGGAGAAACGATTTCAGCATGACCATGCCCACTAGGGAGTGTTTTTTTCCTTTCTCTCTCTGAGTCTCTGTGATGAGTCACATGCCCTCCAACAATCAAAAATAAAAATAAAATAAAGTAAAATAAAATAAAATAAAATTTAACTTGATTATGAAACCAAAGATTTGTGGAATCAGGCCACTTCCGAGATGGAGAGGATCTTGGCCACACCTCTCATTTGGCACAATGGTGAAAACAGCTGTTATACTTCTATATAATGAAATAAACTTACCACAAATGCAATGGCTGATATTTCACAGGCTCTCTAGGGCAGAATTCAAAGCACAGGTGTAGTGAATGCTTATAATGGTTTGTTGCCTCAGGCTCCATTTTAAGTGCAGGTTTAGCTTTTTAGAGCCAGAAACAGGGCTTAGTTGTCATTACAGTTTCTAGTTCCACACCACACCCCAATGACTCAAGTTGGTGGCCAGAGATAAGAACTTAGAGGCATCTCTTTGTCCTAGCAGACTGGGCTCCCAGCTTTTTTGCAGCATCCTTTAAATGGACTATTCATCAGTGAACTTTCAGTGATCCACAGCGTATTCTCTTTTTTCAGCTGCTAGCTGCTATGTTCTCTTCTCTCTTCCTGCCTGTGTTCCCTGATCTCCATGTTTGTGGCCTCCAGAAGTGCTGAGTAGCACCAACTACTCTGACCAACAACTCCTCTCCCCACCTCGAGCCTGTAAGTACTAAAAACTTTTAAACTCCTTTTTACATTGAGCTTTTTAGCTTATACATTGAAGTCATGCTTGCAATTATACCCTTGAGGTTGAAACTGCCTTGAAGGGACCTACGCAGGTGGATTCCTTGCTGGTGCTCTTTTTCCAGGACTCTTGTGGTTGCAGAAAACAGAAGCTATTCACTAAGTTGAGAAAGAAACTCAGTCTCATTCAAAATAACAGGCTGGCTGGAATCTTTGCTTATATCTACAAAGCTAAAATAAATGATTTTGCTGGGCTATAATTTTACCTGATATTCTTCCAAGCCTACTAGATTGTAATAGATTCCAGGACTTTGGAGTTGTAGAGATGCTTAGCTGTTTGAGACACCTACCATTCCCTGCTGCAGCTGGCTTATACAAAGCCAGTAGGCCATATCCTGTTGCTGTCTCTTACCAGTAGGCCCTTTTTCTAAAGGGTTCACCTGACTAGTCTTACCCACCTACATTATCTACCCAATAATTAACTGTAAGTTCATCGTTTGCTCAAATCAGAAAATGTGTATAGGATGTGTTGGCTCCATTGTGTTAGAGAGTTACATTTCTGGTCTCGATTACAGAAAAGCCTAATTGGAATAATAAAATTTACGCAAGGCCTAGAATGTAAAATAATTTTTCTATTTCTCTGTGTCTAAGGTAGGTTAAAACTCACCCTTTTGATGCATACTAGGATTTTGTTAATATAAGTACAGATACAAGCTAATTAGGAAGTAATTTTCTGGTGGATAACATCCTTCATTTCTAGAAGTTTCACCTTTTAAGAAGTCCCACCTTTTGGGTCATAACATTGGAAGTAAGAATTTTCAGTAGATATAGTAGTAAAACTTCAGTGATTTAGACTTTTTAATATGTTATAACTTTTGATGTACCAAATTTAAATAAAGTTTTGTTTTTTAATCAATGAAACAGTTCAAGTCTCTGATCATTTCTGTACATGTTCAAATCACTCTGTGCCTCTAAAGAGAACAGTTTTTTGGGGGGATGAAATGAGATTCATGTTTTAACAATTAAAAAAATTGGGGGAAATGTAAAAATCAAATAGTATTTACAACTGGGAATAATGTTATCTGAGTCTTT
Source organism: Tupaia belangeri chinensis (assembly GCF_000334495.1). Classification (NCBI taxonomy): domain Eukaryota; kingdom Metazoa; phylum Chordata; class Mammalia; order Scandentia; family Tupaiidae; genus Tupaia; species Tupaia belangeri. The sequence goes on along the minus strand of NW_006206145.1, from coordinate 776,076 downwards.
TTAAAGATAGCACTGATTTTTAATCATCTGGGAATCCAAATAGACTTATTTTATAGTCTTCAGTGAGTGCTCAGGCCTTGTTCTCAAGAGTCCTGGGTTTAGGTGAACCTACTTCTATGACCATCTTTATCCTTTATACTCAAAGTGTGTTGTGGGCACAAAAATCACCCAAAGCTTGTTATATATGGAAGACTTCTTGCTCATCTCAGGCCTACTAATCATTTCTAAAATTTATAGGTATCCCAATATGATACAGAACATATTTGAAGTTGAGAATCAATGACCTATAATTTTGGTTGTCACTTCACTCCTTTGATATACTTTTTAAAATTTCTTTCTTTCTTTCTTCTTTCTTGCAAGACCGAAAGCAAAAGAGAGAAACATCAGCATGGTCTCAATACTACCATCTATACCTGGGCTTCAGCCAGCCCCAGATCATAAGTGTGCATGTGCTCAGTATATTCAGGGTCCTTTACAGACTTGAACTGGCAGCCTTCCCATGAGGTGTTAACTCACAGTCCATCATATTTTACTGTCATGCAGCACTTCACTCCTTTGCAAATCTCAGACTAGATCATTTGTATAGAGTCTTGGTTCTATGGATCTGCTATAGCAAATTATTTGAAAAGCTTGAGAAAATACATATTCCAAGGCAAGACCTCTAGAGATCTCAATTTTCCCACCTTTATGGCAAGACATAGAATATGTCATTTTGAACAATTTCCTCAGATGATTCTGATGAGCAAACCAGTTTGGGGGATATTGAGCATGATGATGTCTATGGTCATTTCCAGCTGAAAAATTTACAGTTTCATGGTTATATGAACTAATAGTTATTTGAATATTCTTTTTTATTTTTATTTTTTGGAGAGGTTTTCGCTATAGGGCACGTGTGCTCGCCAGAAAGACAGACAGAGACAGAGAGATAGAAAGCGAGAAATCACCCCCCGGGGAGATGGCCACACCATAATTCCTTCTCCTCCATTCTTCTCTCAGGATCTTGGGCACGCACACACACACGCCTGGCGTGAGTTTAAGCCACTGGGTCCAGGACTTGAACCACGGTCGACTACGTGGAAGTCTAGTGACATAGCCATTATGCTAACTGCTGGTCCCTTGAATATTTGTTTTTTAAGTGAGATTTTACAAAGCTCTTTAAAAGATAATGTGTCCTTGATTAGAAATGAATCTACATAGTACCAGTTTCCAAGGAAGAAAGTAGTAACTGAGCAAGGATAGTTTAGTTTTTAGAGATCACAGGTTAAAGGAAGGTTGAAATTCATGGAATGAATGCATTAGGTTGTTGGGAAAGTCATGACGTATTTTTCTATGCAAAAGTGTGTCATGACTTTCTCAGTGACTCAATATTTCTCATCCGCTGAAAGGATAAATATTCAAAGCATAAGGATGAAGAAAAATCTGGTTGGCTCTGTTTTCTGAAGGGTCTTAAATTAAGGGCTGGCTGAGAGGGAAGGAAAACTCCTTATACCTCCTACAGTCATCTGTAACCTTAGAAGGAAAGTTGACCAAGAGATATATTGCGTATATGCTGTTTTCTTGTCTTTTTGTGAGTCTATAATTCTTAAATTATATATAATCATTTATAGAAATCTTGATATATTTTTAGTAAATCTTTTAGAGTTTACGTATCTGAAAATTTTTACCATGCCATTGTTTAATAAGAAAACCTGTTGCTTGGGACCAGTAGTTAGCGTAATGGCTATGTCGCTGGACTCCCACATAGTCAACCGTGGTTCAAGTCCCAGACCCGGTGGCTTAAACTCACGCCGGGCGCGTGTGCATGCATGCCCAAGATCCCAAGAGGAGAATGGAGGAGAAGGGATTGCGGCTTGGCCATCCCCCTGGGGGGTGATTTCTCACTTTCTGTCTCTCTATCTCTCTCTGTCTGTCTGGCGAGCACATCTGCCCTATAGCAAAAACCTCTCAAAAAAAAAAAAAAAAAAAGAAAATCTGTTGCTCTATCTAAGTGAGGCTGACAATGCACAACACTTTCATTCTCACTCCACTTTTCATATAAAAATATATTTATCAACTAGAAATACTATTATGATCCTATTCTGATTGTTTCTAGCATATTATTATAGGTAATCATGTCAACATACCAAAAAAATGCAAGAGAACTGCTACTTTTCAAGTACATCCCATGATTACAATTTATTGATTAAATAACAATACCCATGTTCTCTTCAGGATTCTTATATTCATTAAAGTAGATAATATAGCTTGGGAACATACAATTTCATCCTTATGAGAGTTAATAAACTGTTATGATTAAAGTATTTAAATTTTTCTCTTGATTGTCTCATATGTGTAGAAATATGGCTTACAACGTACAGTAGCTATCTGTATGGTCATCATATAATAAGCATTTTGAATATGCCAGGCAACTTGCTATGCCCTTTATGCAGTTGATTTTCCATTTAATCTTCATAATAGCAATATGAGGAAGGCACTGTTATTTGTTAGTACCAGTGTGGACAGAAAGAAATAAGTAGAAATATTACCTATCCAAAGATACCCAGCAAATTTAGATCTGATTCCAAAGCGACACTTACTGCACATTGGCAATTACATAGTGGTAAAAACAGAAACAGGTGCCACCTGGAGGAGTTCACTACAATAGAGGGGACACAACCCATTCTTAGTTCAGCTGGCCCACCCTAGTTTCAGTTTCTGCCCTCTGTTAGGTCCTCAGAATATTCTGCATGAATGAGTAGGTGCACAATGCCTCAATGAACACCAAGTCTGAGAGACGCTCTAGCCTCTACATGACCTGGCTGGTCAAGATGACTTCTTTTATTCTTTAATAGATATTTATGATTATTTGGCGATAGAAATTTCTTAACCTTTATTTTTTGAAGAAAAATTACAGAACATGTGTGTATATATACATGTTCTGTAATTTTTCTTCAAAAATATATATATATTATTTAGTCATTCATACTGTAAAAAGAAAATCTGTTGCTCTATCTAAGTGAGGCTGACAATGCACAACACTTTCATTCTCACTCCACTTTTCATATAAAAATATATTTATCAACTAGAAATACTATTATGATCCTATTCTGATTGTTTCTAGCATATTATTATAGGTAATCATGTCAACATACCAAAAAAATGCAAGAGAACTGCTACTTTTCAAGTACATCCCATGATTACAATTTATTGATTAAATAACAATACCCATGTTCTCTTCAGGATTCTTATATTCATTAAAGTAGATAATATAGCTTGGGAACATACAATTTCATCCTTATGAGAGTTAATAAACTGTTATGATTAAAGTATTTAAATTTTTCTCTTGATTGTCTCATATGTGTAGAAATATGGCTTACAACGTACAGTAGCTATCTGTATGGTCATCATATAATAAGCATTTTGAATGTGCCAGGCAACTTGCTATGCCCTTTATGCAGTTGATTTTCCATTTAATCTTCATAATAGCAATATGAGGAAGGCACTGTTATTTGTTAGTACCAGTGTGGACAGAAAGAAATAAGTAGAAATATTACCTATCCAAAGATACCCAGCAAATTTAGATCTGATTCCAAAGCGACACTTACTGCACATTGGCAATTACATAGTGGTAAAAACAGAAACAGGTGCCACCTGGAGGAGTTCACTACAATAGAGGGGACACAACCCATTCTTAGTTCAGCTGGCCCACCCTAGTTTCAGTTTCTGCCCTCTGTTAGGTCCTCAGAATATTCTGCATGAATGAGTAGGTGCACAATGCCTCAATGAACACCAAGTCTGAGAGACGCTCTAGCCTCTACATGACCTGGCTGGTCAAGATGACTTCTTTTATTCTTTAATAGATATTTATGATTATTTGGCGATAGAAATTTCTTAACCTTTATTTTTTGAAGAAAAATTACAGAACATGTGTGTATATATACATGTTCTGTAATTTTTCTTCAAAAATATATATATATTATTTAGTCATTCATACTGTATATCATTACGGCATGCAAAATGAATTTCCCCACCATGGATACACTGTGTATTAGTCCAGTTAAAGAAAATTTTATTAATGTCAACATCAACAGACAATTTTCTATTTTTGTGACCCTTATTTTTGTTTTTTTTCCCCTTTATTTCCTTCCTCTCACCCTCCCCCATTTTCCACCCTGTTTCTAGTTCATTTATGTTGACAACTTTACATTCTTTTGTCTGTTAAACATTTAGTCTCTTTTATCCTCTTATCCACGCTCTATCATCCACTCTCCACCACCCTCTCTCCTCTTTTCCAGTCTCTGATATTTACACTTATTCTCTCTACTCTCATGTCTTCAGATCTTTCCATTTCTGCCATAGAGTGCAGCTATTTGGTATATATGAGTGGGAATATATACATAATATGTATCTTTCAAAATCTGACTTACTTTGCCTAACTCTAAATCCTCTATATTCATTCAGTTTGAATCAAACAATGGGGTCTCATTGTTTCTTATGAGTAATATTCCATACTATATTTGTGCCATATTTTCAATGCAGTCATCAGTTTTTGAACACATAGGTTGGTTCCAAGTCTAAGTAATTGTGAATAATGCTACAATAAACATGGATGTGTAAGTATCTTTCTGAGTACTTTCCTTTCCTTTGGGTAAATACCAAGGACTGGGATTAATGGGTCCTTGGTCATTCTATTTGTAGGTTTCCAGAAGTTTCTATATTGCTTTTCCTAGAGGCGCTACCAATTTACACTCTCAGAAACAGTGTAAGAGGGTTCCCTGTTCACCACAGCCTTGCCAGAATTTATAAGATTATCTTCTTAATTACATGCAAGTCCTCATAACACTCATGCATAACCTTTACTGTGTTTCAGGATAATCAAGAAAATCCTCTGTAAGTCTATATTCTGTGCAACTTCAATGAATAAAAGAATGCGTGCGTGCACGCACACACACACACACACACACACACACACACCTAAATAACGTTTAGTTTAATATTTGTTCCATTTTGCAGAGGACCTAGATTTTGAAGCAACTCCATCATGTACTCAGTTACTACAAAGTCAGAGAATTTATGTTGAACCAAACTCAGTCCTTTTTTAGATTGCCTCTGTTGTGTTCAGTAATAATTTATTCCCATATCAAATGGTCGTCCGTGCCAAGGGCTGAACTTGAAAGTGAGCCAGACAAATTAGAGACATCCTAAGGAGGATGATCAGGGTAGGAAGAGGCTCCAAAATGTTAGAGGGTAAATGACTGAAGGGAATAGAGAACTCAGGCAGAACATAAGCATTAATTTTAACTGTTAATGAATCTCACTGAGTACTTCAAGGATTGAAACCTGGTTCAAAGGCTGGCCCAGAAGCCTCATGGTTAAGAAAAGCCCAATGTAGGACCAGCAGATGGCATAATGGTTAGCTTGCTGGACTCTCACATATTTGACCATGGTTAGAGTTCTGGACCTGGCAGCTTAAAACTCACAATGGGGGGAACCAGCAGTTAGCGTAATGGCTATGTCTCTGGACTCCCATGTAGTCGACCACAGTTCAAGTCCCAGAACCAGTGGCTTAAAACTCACACCGGGCGCATGTGCGTGCATGCCCAAGATCCTGAGAGGAGAAAGGAGGAGAAGGGATTGCGGTGTGACCATCCCCTCTGGGGGGTGATTTCTCACTTTCTGTCTCTCTATCTCTCTCTATCTGTCTGGCGAGAGCAGGTGCCCTGTAGTGAAAACCTCTCCAAAAAAAAAAAACAAACAAAAAAACCTCACAGTGGGCACTTGTGCATGTATGCCAGCCCAAAATCTCCAGAGGGGAATGGAGGAGAAGGGATTGCATAGTCGATAGTTGCCATTCTCCCTGGGAGTATTGGGGGGGGGCAGTGATTTCTTGCTTTCTTTCTCTCTGGTAAATCTTAAAAAGAAAGCAAGAAAGAAGGAAAAAGAAAAGCTGATCCCTTGGGGCCTGGCATAATGGTTAAGGGGCTGGACACCCACATGGCCAATTGTGGTTAGAGTCCTGGACTCAGAGGGTTGGAACTCATGCCAGGTGTGTGTATATGTATGCCCAAGATCTCAAGAGAATGAAGGAGAAGGAATTGTAGTGTGGTCATCCCCTCTAGGGGATGATTTCTCACTTTCTGTCTCCCTGGTGAGCACATGTACACTATAGCAAAAAAAAAAAAAACTCCTGAAAAAGAAAGGGGGAAAAAAACAAAGAAAAAAAAAAACTCAGAAGAAGAAGGGGGGAAAAAAACAAAGAAAAAAAAAACAAAAAACCAGAAAAGCTCTATCCCACATGGCTGACCGCTGTTCCAAATCTGATCCTGGTGGAGTGAAGGATATACCAGGTATGTGTGTCTGTCCCCCAAATCCTATCAGGATAGAGAATTGAAGCAAAAGTGATTGTTGTGTGACCACGCCTCATTAGAAGGATGCTTTCTCCTTCTCCCTCTCTCTCTGTAATGCTCTATCTCTCACAAGCACACATACCCTCTGACTAGAAGAAAAAAAAAAGGAAAGAAAAAAATAAACTTGGTCCAGAAGTTACAAAGAGACGTTTTTAGATAAATACCACATTTTTTGATCATTCTACATTTCAAGGTAATATATTTTTCTGTCATTATAGGTGTTTAGCAAAAGACAAAGTGAAATATTTTAAATAAAAGATAACTTTTTGGACAACATAACATTGAACGTATATCCTAATCAGATTTTAACAATTTGTTTGTGTGAATGGCGAGATATCTGAATACCTTAAATTTAGCATTCTTACATAAAACATGGTGTTATTGGAATAAAATCTAGGCCAAATCAGAATTTCAATTTATATATTTTATTGAAACACAAAAGGTGGGGGCTGACAGGTTGCATGGTGGTTAAGGGTGCTAGGGTTCTACATGGCAGACTGTGGTTTGAGTCCCGGACATGGTGGCTTTCTCTCTCTTCTCTCTTCTCTCACTCTCTCTCTCTCTCTCTCTCCCTTTTCCCTCTATGGTCAAATTAAAATAAATAAAGTTAAATAAAATAATTAAATAAAATGTGAAATAAGTGTAATAAATGTTAGTGGTCTTATTTTTTTATATAGCTTTAATTAGATATTTTATTTATTTTGTATTTATTTATTTTTTATTTGCCTGAGGGTATATGTAATCTCTTTCTCCAGAAAGAGAGAAAGCGCCCACTAATGGGCCATGGCCATACAGCAATACCCTTCCTCTATTTCTCCATCTGCTCAGGATAGGAGGCATGCATTTATAGAACCTGGTGATTTTCAAGTCATCAGACCTGAGATTTTAAACTATAGTTGGCCAAGTGAGATCTGATTCCCAGTGCACAGTGCTTAACCTCAAAAAAAAGCTCAAAGAAATGTACAAAAAAGATTATATAGTAAAAATACAATTTCGAAGGTAGTCCACTTTTTTTCTTTCAATCTGTTGTACCTCTTACTAGTATAAAATTGAGTCACTATATATATTTTTTGGAAATGATGTTTGTATAGCTTTATGTGAAATATTAACTGAAATATGGACATAAATTCTATTATGCTCTTCTAATCATATGATTTTAAATTTAATTTGATTATTTAAAATTTCCTTAAGTGTCTATTTATTACTATTTCAAATGTATTAGCATAGAACTACATATTGGTTTTTCTTTTCTAAAAAGTTATCCTCTGTATCTATTTTGTACTTTATTTTTACAGCTAGTGTTTAAATTTAATAATTATAACTTATATTTTATAATCAATGTATATGTACATATACTTATATATATTTTTTTTCTTTTTTGAAAACATTGTATTGAAGTCAGTATGGAAAGAGTATGTAACATGCACTTATAGAGCCTGGTAATTTTCAGGGCACCAGAGCTGGAATATGATTCTAATTCTATGAGATTTTTTTTTCTTTAATTTTTTATTTCAATTTGTTTTATACATTCAATCACATGTTACTTAGCTTGCAAAGTGAATATTCCATGTGTACATTTCCCACTAGTCCAGTTGATAATACTATAAAATTATCTTCAGTAGATAAAAACTCATTTTTTCGTCCCATGAATGCCTTGCCTCTATTTTACCTTTTAATTTCCTTCCTTAGACTCTACTCCTTCACCCACCCTCTTTCCACAATGTATCTGGTACTCACAACCATTTAGTCCACACTCTATGGCCAAAACTAAATGACTATATGACATTCTTGAAAAGGCTAACCTGTGGAGACACTAAAAGATCAGTTGTGGGCCAGCCAGTGGCAGTGGTTAAGGAGCCGGATCCCACACAATCATTTGATATTTCAAGCCCATACCTGGTGGCATGAAGATCACATTGATACAGGTGTATGTGTGCCTCAAGTCCCAATAGGAGGGTGGGAGTGAAGGGATTGTGGTGTGGTCATACTTCCTGGAGGGGAAGAAAGAAGGATGATTTCTCACTTGCCTCTCAGCCCTACCTGTCTCTCTCCAGTGAGAACTTGCATTCTACAAAAAAAAAAAAAAAAAAAAAAATCAGTGGTTATTAGATGTTAGAGTGGACTGCAAAGGATTTTTAGGGTAATAAAATTTTTTTGTATAATATTATAATTGTGGATACTTATCATGACATATTTGTCCAAATCCATGGAAGTACAGCAACAAAAGTGAATCCTAATGTAAACCGTTGATTTTGAGTGATAGTGTAGAATGCTTATATTAAGGGAAATTTCATGTATGAGGTCCGACATCATATGTCAAATCACTGCATCTTCCTTTTAATTTTCCTGTGAATCCAAAACTTCTTTCCAATAAGTGAAGTCTTTTAAAAGTTGTGTTAAATATAATTAATTTAAAATGCAACACAGGTATGAGTTGATATATATTTGCCTATAAATATGTTTTCAGTATGATTCTATATTTTTAAGGAGTATTTAAAACATTTCTTTCATGAGAGCAGGAGACAGAGAAAGGAAGAAAGACAGAGCGAGCGAGAGAGAGACAGGCACACTCCACAGGCTCTCCACACTGCAATTCTAGCCTTACCTAAGTCAGCCTGTATCACTTACACAGCTGCACCAACCCAGAGAGAGAATGGGAGACATGGATCTAACCCCTCTCCACCTGGCCTGAGACCCATGAAGCATCTTGTCACCACTGCACCACTATGGCTAGAGTGATTTCATATTTTTTATTAACAATTTTGTTTTTAATATTTCCAAATAATTGTTTTAAATAAGCTTGTAATTCTCTGAACTATGAATTAAAGAGTATTTTTTATTAACATATCTAAATGGCTGTAAGTATGACTTTGTTTTGTTATTGATTTGAATATTATAGACTGTGTTCAAATATTATGACCTAAGTTACAGACATTGTTGCCCATGGCTGAACTCACACACACACACACACACACATACACAGACACGCACACATACATGTATTTAAATAAAAATTTTATGGAGAGGTCTTTGCCATAGGGCACATGCACTTGTCACAGAGACAGAGAGACAGAAAGTGAGAAATCCCCCTGGGGAGATGGACATGCTGCAATCCCTTCTCCTCCAGTCTCCTCTCGGGACCTTGGGCACACATGCATGTGCACCTGGTGTGAGTTTTAAGCCACCGAGTCAGGACAAGACTCAAGCCATGATTGACTAAATGGGAGTCCAGTGATGTAAGCATTACACCATCAGCTGGTCCTGCACAATTATATTTTTTAAAAGGTTGCAAGGGATCTGGGAACACCAGGTGGTGAGTAGTTAAAGCAGCTGGATTCCCACATGGCAGACTGTTGTTTCAGTCCTGGATTTAGTGTTTTGTGTACTTAAAATCCTGGGAGAGGGACCAGCTATTGGTATAATGGCTATGTCACTGGACTCCCATAGTCGACTGTGGTTCAAGTCCCAGACCTGCTGTCTTAAACTCATGACAGGCATGTATACATGCATGCCCACGATTCTGAGGGTAGAATGAAGCAGAAGGGAGTGCAATATGGCCATTCCCCCCTGGGAGGGTGATTTCTCACTTTCTATGTATCTTTCTCTCTCTGCCCTATAGCGAAAAACTCTCCCCCTCCAAAAAAAAAAAAAAATCCGAAGAGAATGGAGGAGAAGAGATTGGTGTGGCTATATCCTCCCTTGGGAGTGCTTTCTCACTTTCCTCTCTCTCTACTCTCTAGCAAATGCATGTGCCCTATAGCAAAAACAAACAAAACATTAGAAACAAAAAAAAATTATAAATAATCAAAACTGTGTTATAGACATATTTTGGAGAAGAGAAAAAATACCAAGCCATCATTCATTTCCTACCTTTATACTAATTAAATGTTTTATTTATTTATTTGTTAATTTGTTTGTATGTTTGTTTTAGAGAGAGATTTTTACTTTGTGATGCATGCACTCACTGAGAAAGAGATACAGAGAGACAGAAAAGGAGGTCATCCCCAGGAGGGATGGTCATGCCGCAATTCCTTCTCTTCCATTCTCCTCTTGGGATCATGGGCACACACATGCCCGGCGTGAGTTTTAAGTCACCATGTCCAGGATGTGAACCATGGTTGACTGTGTGGGAGTCCAGCAACATAAACATTGTGCCATCTGCTGGTCCCTGATGCTTTATTTTATAATCTTAACTGATGAAACTGATGAAACTATATAAAATAGATAATTTATTAATTTAGGTTAATATATGGTATGTGTTGGAATAACAATATAGAACATATCTTTATAGATCCTTAGGACCATTGTCTTTAGTTGCTGATGTACAAACTTGGATTTGAGATCATTTAGACCACTTGACTTATACCACATAGGAAGTTATTGGAGAAAGTGAGGTGGGACACCAGTCCTTTAACCAACACTTGGGGATCTTTGCTGTCCAAATGGAATTTTGGAAGAGCATCTCATCACTGATCATAAAAATTATATGGAACTTAAAATAAGACACAATGTACTTTCCAAATTCAGAGAGAACTCATTGTTTTTTATGCCCACAAAATATTTCCTTTTGTGGTTCAATAAGAAGAACATTGGGAGAAATTTTTCATTCTCTAAACTGTCTCCTTGAATTCTTGGCCATCGTTTTTACTTCTTAGAATTTATTCTTTGGGTTTAAATATAGGTCTCTTATCTTATAATCTTTTAGTGCAAATGACAGAAGTTTTATCATATCTTTCCCAAGAGAGAGAAAAAAAATGTAAAAGTGTGGAAAGAATGCTATCATAAATGAGATACTATGAAGAAAGCTACCATTAGTTATAAATAGTCCTGGGTAAAGGATATGTTCTGGAATCAAAGATCTAGTGCAGATTTGTACTTGTAAAACATAGTGTATATTGTCCTAACTGATGCACTATCTTAATGAGCATTTAACTGGAGCTTCTGTGTTTCCCTCTGCTGGAAATTGTCTTTAGACCCACCTTCAGTGGACTTCTGTTTTCCATGTTCAATAGCTCTACCACAACATATCAGGTTGCAAAGTAATATAGAATGAGATTTATTCTTGGGGTTAAGCACTGTGCAATGGGAGTTGAATCTCACATGGCCAACCGTGATTTGAATCTTGACCCTGGCAGCTTAAATGAAAACATTCTAGGCATGTGTGCATTCATGCTCAAAATCTTAGCATAAAGGAGGACTGTAGGAAAAAGAATTGCAGTTTGACTACACCCCCACTGGAGCGTACTTTCTCTGTCTCTCTCATGAGTGTACATGCTCTCTGGTGAGAAGAAACAGAAAATATTTATCCTCAAATGTAGTACATCCTATTCTCAATTTCCTATTCTTATTTAATATTCTCCTAACTGATCAATACATTTTGATGTCTAAGTTCTCAAAAATCAATACTTGATTCTTAACATTTTTGAGGGGACTTTAAAAAGTTTGTGAAAAAAATGGAATTAAACTATGAATTTGAGTGTAACAAAATTTGAAATCCATCCACAGTTTGTTTTGTATTATGCATTTTTCATGAGATTTTTGAAGACAGAGGTTAATTGATATTCCTGGGTTTTATAGTGAGTCATTCATCAAGATCTATTTAAGAAAGCTAGAACTGTGATTCCTTATTGCACATTTACCAATGTACAGTATTTCTTCGTAAAGAAAAGACAAGATTTTGCATATGAGGGCCTCTACATCAAGGAATATTTCTCAGGATTCCAACTTGATATGATTTGCACAGCTGACCAGAGTTATTCTGAAATCTATTTAGATGTTATGTTTCTTAAATCATTAATTTCATTTTTTTTCTGTGTTATCTTTATAACCACTTTTTAAAGGTATGATGGCCATTTCAGACACTGTAAATATTTAATGTGTATACCCTGATGTGTTGGAACCAACATCATAATCTGTGCCACAGACATATTCATCACTGCTAAACTCTTTAACCTATATATGCACATGTGTGTGTGTATATAAACATAAAAGCTTTCAGTATATGTGAGAAAAGTGAATGACTCTCTCAATTGTTAGAAGTAGAGAGCTCTCATGAAGGTAGTGACAGAAATTTATCTTCTATGGCTTATAATTGAATCTTTGGATATATTCTTCAAAGTTCTAGCAATAGAAAGAACAACAGAAAGACCCTGCAATCCCAGGGGTAGAAGGTAGGAGCTGCCTTCCCATGTGTACTGACACCATTGTGCTCTTCATACACCCAGAACAATCAGGCAAGCCCAAGCCAAGTCTTTTGGTTTGAGTTTATCAGCAGGGACCCCTGCCCAGCCTACTGTGGGGGAGAAAGTGCACAAGCACTTCATGTAAAGTATTCTACCACCTTACGTTATACCTGTCAGCTCAACCTCCATCCACAATGGATGCAGTTAGGTCTGAGTATATAAGAACCAAACACCTAATATAGGATACTCTGGAGGAATTCTTCCCCCTGACTCCATTAGCATAAAAAGGAGAGAAATTGCCCTCTAAATACCTGAACCACATAATATTACTGTGGATTCCACACTCCTACCCACAGTAGAGGAGGGGAGTTGGCTGAGAGCTTATGCATATGATGGAAAACTTCAGGAGCACACAGCTACAGAAATGTACTCCAAAGAAATAGTAGGAAGAAGTGAGTACACCACCAGATGATTAAAAATCAAAGTAGAACTCAAAGAATTAGGAGAAAATCAGGAACTACTTCCCCCTTAAAGGTTCATAATTACTCATTAACAATGAATGAAACATAAGAGATCACAGAAAAAGAGTTCAGAATATTCATTGTAACAATACTCAATGAGATGCAAGAGAAAACAGAGAACCGATTATAGGAGATGAGAAAATCATTCATGACTTGAAGGAGGAACTCCATAGAGAGATACACACTCAAAAAGAATCAAACAGAATTTTTGGAGATAAAGAATATGATGAAGGAAGTAAAAACTTCCCTTAATAATATCAACAGAAGATTAGACCTTTCAGAAGAATGAATCTCTGACCTTGAAGATCAAACCTTCAATTTAGTCTAAGCAACTGAAAAGAATAGAATAACAATGATTAAAAATTAGGGCATGGGACCAGCAGTTAGCGTAATGGCTATGTTGCTGGACTCCCACGTAGTCAACCGCGGTTCAAGTCCTGGACCCAGCAGCTTAAACTCACACCCGGCGTGTGTGCATGTGTGCCTAAGATCCCAAGAGGAGAATGGAGGAGAAGGGATTGCGGCATGGCCATTCCCCCCGGGGGGGGGGGGGATTTCTCGCTTTCTATCTCTCTGTTTGTCTCTGTCTTTCTGGCGAGCGCACGCACCCTATAGTGAAAACCAACCCCCCCCAAAAAAAAAATTAGGGCAATACATGGGAAATCCTAGACACCACTAAACTACTGAAATCTGCATAATAGTTATTCCAGCAGGTGAAGAGACAGAGCATAGAAAATATCTATCATAATATATTAGCTGAAAACTTTCCAAATTTAGAGAGACATATTCATATCCAAACCCAGGAAAAGCTTAGGACACCAAACATATATAACACAAAAAAACTCTCCAAGGTATATCATGGCCAAATAGGTAAAAATCAAAGAGAAAGAGAAAATTTTAAACATGGCAAGAGAGAAGTGCCAAATTACTTATTAAGTTTACCCTGCTAGACTAACATTAGATTTCTCAGCTGAAACAATACAAATGAGGGAAGAATGGGAAGAAATATTTAAAACTCTGAAAGAAAGCAATTTCAGCTAAAAGTATTATACCCAGCAAGATTATCTATTAAATGGGAAGGAGAAATAAAATAATTCCCAGTTAAACAAGTGCTGAAATAATTCACCAAAACGAAGCTGACTTTTCAGGAAAGACTCAAGGGACTACTACACCAGGAGAGCTAAAGCGAGAGAAATAGAAATAAGAGAACATAAAACACCATTAAAAAAATGAAAAAAAAAAAGATAACTCTACAAATATTGAAAATAACTGTCAGGACTAAATACAACTATTTTACATACAAGCAGAAAGTAGAAATCGACTAATTTGACAGATAGTTGTCTCTATAGATTGCAATTTATATATTTATTATAACTACTACTCATTGTATAAAACTAGATAATAGACAAAATATTCAAAATGTTATAGCTGGGTCTTTCTTTGGAATGAATTTTAAAAAAAGACTAAAACCAAGAACTTTTCAAAGGTCTATAAGTCACCAAATCACTGGCTTTACCATGTCTTGGCTTTTAAACATCTCTTTTCAATTTTGTCTTGATTTTCGTTTTTACAAAAACTTCTTTCTTTTTGTACATTATATGTGTAAAAGCTCTGCTTTTCTC
>NW_006206145.1:740001-761354 GCF_000334495.1 Tupaia belangeri chinensis | reverse complement strand
CCTTAATGAGTTTTCCTATATACAATTCTACCTATCTCTAACTGGACCAACAATTGATGCCAGCAGATTGTTTTTTTTTTTTTTTTTTCAGATTTTAAATTCTTATCTTCTACAGTCCTCTACATGGAAATTACAAATTCTGCTTCCATTTGCTATGTTAAGATTATCTTTGTTAATTTATGAGATCATTTGTTGCCTGATTTTTAATCACTATGTTTTTCTTTAGAACTGTATCTCACGATAAAAAATGTCATAGGCAACTCAATACATATTTGCAGAATAACCATTGGAGCAGATTTCTTTTTCTTTATTTAGAGAGAGTTTTGCTATAGGGAATGTGAGCTCACTGGAGAGACAGAGAGAGACAGAAAGTGAAAATCACCCCCCCCCCACCAGGGAGAATGACCATACCACAACCTCTTCTCCATTTTCCTCTTGGAATCTGGGGCAGGCAAATGCGCCTGGTGTGAGTTCTAAGCTGCCAGGTCCATGCGTCAAACCATGATTGACTATGTGGGAATTCAGTGACATAATCATTATGTCATCTACTGGTCCTGAAGCAGGTTTTGATTATTTACAACATAATATAAGGTTTAATATTTAAGATAGTAAATATTTTTATATCCTTTATTTGTTTATTACATATTACCATATACATCCTTTTAAAGCCTATTCTGTACCCTAAAAAGGTGAATAATTATTATACGTAAATCATAAATTAGAATAAATATTTAAAGAGAGAAATATAAAATAAAATATGTAGATAATGAAGTTCAAGTAATACATCAAATATTTGAATGCACGGTTCTGAATCTACATAATTCAATTGGGAGACCAGGTATTAGGAAATAAAATAAGAAAAAGATAAAGTACTACTAGGATGTCCAATAGTTGTAGGAAGATTTGAAATAAAGTTATACAATTCTGTCTATTGATGGTTTGAGTATTTGTTTTTTTGTTTGTTTGTTTTGTTTTTTGGGGGGGGTTTTGTTTGTTTTTGGAAAGATTTTTGCTATAGGGCACAGGAACTCAGTGGATAGAAAGAGGGAAATGGAGAAACAGAAGGTGAGAAATTATCCCCTGGGCGGGGGAGTGACCATGCCACAATCCCTTCTCCATTCTCTTCTCAGGATTTTGGGCATGCAGTTATATTCACCTCATGTGAAGTTTCAAGCCTCCAGGTCTGAGACTCAAACTGCAGTCAGTCATGTGGGAATCCAGCACCTCACCCACTACAGCACCTGCTGACCCTAATGGTTTGAATATTTATCCTAAGTTGTCATTTCTTGTTCATTTTACTCCTAAAATTGTAATGGGTAGATGTGATTCAATGAATCTTGAACTGAACCTGAGAATCTGCATTTTTAACCATCTCGCTAGATACAATAGCAGCAGAAGCAATTTGGATCTGGTTAGTGGTTCTCAACTCAGTTATAAGCTTGCTATAAGTAGGCACTTTTTATGTTTATGTTTAGTTATTTTATTTTTTTAAAGTAGGGTCTCATTATTACAAACCTTCTGCCCCAGCCTCCTGAGTATTTGTGACCACAGGTGTGGACCAGTACATCTGTCTCTTTCAGATAAGGCCTGGGCTGGGTGGCCCAGTCTAACCTCAAGGTCACATTCCTCCTACCTCAGTCATGGGGATGGCTGGAATTATAGGCATACACCACATGCCTGGCCTTTAGGTTGAAATGGAATTTGAATCTGAGTCTCCCATGTATTACCAGCTGGAGGAGCATGTGTTACCTCAATTTGGCTGCGATAATTGGAGACCTTTTAAAAACACATCGGGAATCTGAGATAGTCGATTCTGAATTTAGGTATTTTCTTATAGTTTCTTATTTTTATAGTAGAGATTACATGCACAAGAGAGAAAGAAGAATTCTAGATAGGGTTGTCATGCTACAATCCCCTTTCCTTAGGCCCCCCAGCTCCTCCAAATCCTGGGTGCCAATGTGTCTATGACTAGTCTTGTTTTCAGACAAACTTGGGATTCAAAACTGCAGTTGCCAAGTTACTTTCAGTGTTATAGTCTAATATGCTACAGACTGAGCTACCTAGGTTGGGTCTTGTATTATATTAAAGGGCCTGCGGAGATACTAACTATTTATCAGGGTTGGAAATGACTAGCATTTAAATTTCAGCCATTCTTTTGGAGAGGTTTTTGCTATATGGCATGTGCACTCACCAGAGAGACAGACAGAAAGACAGAAAACAGGAAATCACCCCCCAGGTAGGATGGCCACGCCACAGTCCCTTCTCCATTCTCTTCTCAAGATCTTGGGCATGCACGCACACGTGCCTGGCGTGAGTTTAAACCACCAGGTCCGGGACTCAAACCACGGTAGGCTACATGGGAGTTTAGCGACATAGCTATTATGCTAACTGCTGTTCCCAATTTCAGCCATTCTTCAAAATTCCAGTCAGGTTTCCCTCCACAGTTCTCTCCTTGATAAATTCTTCCCTATCAATTCCATTCTTCTCTTTTCTCTCCTTTCCTGATCATCTTTTAGTCAAATCATGAAACATACTTTATTTTTATACATGCCTTACATATTTCAACATGTTAGCCTTGTGTCTCTAATGAAACACTCCTTCTCTGAACAGAAGTACTCTGTTACCTGTGCAGTAAACACAGAGTATGTTGTTTTTACTTGAACAGATTTAGTTCAAATGTGTAACTTTGCAAGAAACAAACTTCTCAATTAGTAGTAACTAATATTTGAAAAATATTTAGTTCAGAAAATGCTTTTGTAGATTCTCGTTTTTAAGAGCAAGCTTGTACATTACTTTAGTAAACAAAATGAATAGGATTGTTTTTAAAAAATTATTTTAATGACAAGGTTCACTATGTTGGGATTCTCCTGCCTGAGTCTTCCAGCTGGTATTACGGATGTATGACACACGAGTATGCTCAGTATGTATGTATGTATGTATTTAGAGATTTTTGGCATAGGACATGTGTGCTCTCCGGAGAGACAGAGTCAGAAATCAAGAAATCACTCCCCAGAAGGGATTGCTATGTTGTAATCCCTTTGTCTTCCATTCTCCCCTTGGGACTTTGTGCAATCATGCACACATGTCTGGCGTGTTTTAAGCTGCAGGGATCGGATACTCAAACAATCATCGACATGTGGAAGTCCAGCAATGTGACCATTATGTTACCTACTGGTCCCCACCCAGCTCTTTTTTAGACAAGGTCTCACCATGTTGTCCCGGGCAGCCTCAGGCTTAAATCTTCTGACCTCCCTCTCCCAACTTGCTGGGATAACAAATAAACTATATACTCAGCTGGTTTTATTATGCCTTACACAAAGAGAAACTACACAGAATGTATACCATGGAGTTGGGTAATAGAGTCTTTGCTGCACTGTTAGGGGATGCATGTCTCAGAACATTTCTGTGCTTAATTAATCAACAAAAAGATCTAGAGTATATATGCTATAGTGTAATGGGGATTTATGACTGGACGATTAAGTGTTTTATTTCTTTTCTGAAATGATGTGAACTTATTTTTCTTCTTTTGGAGAGGTTTTTGCTATAGGGCGCGTGCGCTCGCCAGAAATACAGAGAGAGACAGAGAGCTTGAAAGTGAGAAATCACTCCCCAGGGGGGATGGCCACACTGCAATCCCTTCTCCTCCATTCTCCTCTCAGGATCTTGGACACGCATGCACATGCGCCCGGCATGAGGTTAATCCACTGGATCCGGGACTCGAACCACAGTCGACTACATGCAAGTCCAGCGACACAGCCATTATACTAACTGCTGGTACCTGAACTTATTTTTCTAAACACTATGGTAAATAAACTTTATTTTTAGACATAAAAACAAAAAAGAACACTGTTCTGTTTGACCTTTAGGTTAGATAGAGAATAAAACCAAGACCTTGCATGTGGTCTCTGCCAATGGAGATAGCATCTTAGCAAATTGAGATACCTCAGTTGGGCCAAGAAGTGAAAACTTTCACTTTCAACAAGGGCAGTAAATGGCTAGAGACAATATCAAATATTGATTCTTTGTCGGAGTCTGCTCCCGGGCTTAGCGCTAATATGGAAGAAGCAGAAAAAATGAGACAAAGGGAGAGAGTAGAAACGGACACAGGCAGCCTGAGCCTAGGTAGTCCAAGCAACTTGTGCCGCCCAGATGAACTGGACATCTTTATTTATAGTACAAGGAGACATTACACATGTATGTTTCATGACACTTCATGGATTAGTTGCCAGGTTACAGACAATAAGAAGCAGTTAACAAATCTATAAGGGATTAGATATACCGGGGCAAGGTGTATCCCTTGGTGGTAATCCCATCTAGAGCAAATCTCATCTTCTCTTCTAATGCAGAGAACTAGCTGTTAGGTGTGGGGAAGGAGCTAAAGAACTTCTCCATAAGGAGTGCACCACCACACCCAGAGTAGGCTAAAGGGCCTTTCAGATGCAGAGCAGGGATTGGACTTCACTAATTGGGGTCAAGATGTTTCTTGAAGTCCATCAGATGTGTCTGTTGGCACGCCCCTAGTAATTTCCACCCTTGCTCTGTCTGCAGCCAAGGTCAGGGAAAGACAAGTTACAAGGTTCTGGAAAACCCAAAAGAGCAGGTGGTGTTTGCTCAGCGCATGTCCCCACACCTCAGACTCTCTTAAACGTGTCCCCACAGTTCTTTAATTCTAAATATTGTGTGTGTGTGTGTGTGTATCCTATTACGCTTTATCTTCCCTATATTGAATCATATTAAAAAAAAATCCTGGGTATACTCAATATTCCCTTAGCAACCAGCTAACTTTTACATACATTGACTTATTTAAAATTGACAATAACCTGTAATTAACTCGATAAGCCAACTTGGGGCAAATAATTTTTTTGAATTGGTCAATCTGGATATTAGAATAGGAAAAGGGTTATGCCTGATACTCCAAGGTCTAGGTTGTAGAACATGATTTTTAAAACATTAATGTAAATGTTAGATAAAATAGTATCTTCCCAAATTTAACTTTTAACTCTGCATCACCCATTAGAAATAACATAAAGTCATATAGGAATTCATATTCTCCGGGATTCAAGTAAGTGCTTTGCCTGTTTAAGACATTTGACTGCTCACAAGAGTCCTAAGTGGAAACTACGACTTTTCTTCAGAGGAGAAAGTAAATTGCAAAACTTTCCCAAGGTCGTTCTTTTTTCTTTGGAGAGGTTTTCGCTGTAGGGCAAGTGCGCTCGCCAGACAGACAGAGACCTAGAGACCAAAAATGTTTGTGGATGGTTACTTTTAAATTTTAAATTTTACTGTGCTGTAATTTCTGTCCAAGTTGTTAATCTATGCATCTGAAGCATGTGTTTATATATCATCCTGTTTCACTCATAGGGCATTTGCCTAATTTGTTCAAATATTATATTAAATAGTTTAAATTTTTGTTTCTTTGTTTTAGAGAGATTTTTGGTATAGGGCACATGTACTTGCCAGAAAGACAGAAAGTGAGAAATCACGCCCCCAGGGAGGATGACTATGCTGCAATTCCTTCTCCTTCATTCTCCTCTTGGGATTTTGGGCATGCAAATATACTCACCCTGCATGAGTAATAACCCACCAGGTCCAGGATTCAAACAATGATCAACTACGTGGGAGTCCAGCAATGTAACCATTATGCCGTCTGTTGGTCTCAAGAAGCATAAGTTTGAATACTGATTTTATTCTGTATTTCATGCATTTTTACAACCTTTGTCTTAATTAAGTCCACGATCGCTGTATGAAATAGTAAGGGCAATGAATAGTCTCCTCATTACACAGATAAAAAAAATTCAAGATAAATGCTTATCTCACAGTCCTCACCATGCAGACCTCTGAATTTTCAATCTACATCACCATAATGTCAAGAGGCTAATGTTATTTCAGTATATTACTCAGTTTCATAGTGGCTTTAGAAAACATTTTTATTTAGTTAATATTTATTTAGAGCTTCCCTTCGTTTTATAGTGGCTTTAGAAAACTTTTTTAGTTAGCTAATACTTATTTAGAGCATGCCAAGTACCATGTACTCTTAGAGGCATTTTATAAATGTTAATAGACTTTGTCCTCATAACAAACCTGTAAGCTTAGTACAACAGTACAGAAATGAGTGTCATTTAACATGTGGCGTGACCAGACCCCACTGGTTTTGGGGGAGGGGATCCTCTCACTCTCTTTTTCTTTTTCACTGGAATACATACAGCTCTAGGTCATTTAAAAAAAAAAAAGTAATCCTTGAGGAGATGCTCTGGAACTATGTAAAGATTCTATTCTTTATTAAACTTGCAGCTATTAATGTTAGCATTCAACAGTTATTCTTGCCTAAACCCTTTGGTACTATGTTGTTGCAAAAGTGATTATATTTCTTAACATCATATCTACCCTAAAAATGCACTTTTAATTTTTCTTTATTTCTCTTGTTCTTTTGTTTCTTTCCTTTCATGCTTTCTTCCCTTTTTACTTGCTTCCTTTTTTTTTCTGCTTTCATTTTTCTCCCTTTTCTTCTTTCCTTCCTTCCTTTCTCCTTCCCTTCTTCTCTCTTGCTTTCAGGTTAATCGATTTCATGAAATCATATTTAATTTAATAGTTCTTAATACTCTAGTATTATTTATTTTTATGCCCAAATTGATTGTCTTGGAGAATCAAATCTCTTTCAAGCTCTACCTTTTGTTTTTAAATGTATATATTTAAATACATTTTTAGTAAATAAATGTAAATAAAAAAATCTTTACCTTCTGGCATTAAATTCTGCTCCAGACTTCTTATATTTTTTCTGTTCCCTGATCTAGAATTAGTTACTTCTCCAAGAAGCTCTAGCTTGCTTTCTTTTGTTTGTTTGTTTTTTGAGTGCAGAAGTGTGTCTAGAAACCAAACTCTGAGAGCAAGGAGGATTATTGATAATGGGCAGTATAACCTGTTAATTAAAATGAAAATTGCATTTACTCTTGTATAAATTGCTATTGACCAAGTAATTGGATACAATATTAATATGCTTCTTTTAAAAACTTGCATTCCATGTTTTCTCTAGCACAAATAAAGAAAAATAATAGTGATGATTTATAAAGGGCTACATGAGAAAATATCAATCATATTCTGTAAAATTATATTTGTCTTTGACAGATTTCAATGTAGGTATTCCTTATGTAGACACAGGAGTAGTATTGCCTATACAATAAAGAACTATTCTCAAATGCACATTTTCATATCTTGTTTTAAGTGAATCAAGAGAAGTGCTTTTAGTTATTTCCTCTGAGAAAGAATATTGTCATCCAATATACTTCAACTTCTAAAAATTACTTCCTGATAGAAAAAAAATATGCCTTTCTATAATTGCCTTCATCATTTATTTTCTATTCTGAAAGTGTAAGGCTGTCTGGAATATTCACATCCTTCAAGTGCTCTAAGTCAATTCTCTTTCAGCACCTGTTACCATTTGCTTGTATTAAGTTCTTTCCTGAAGACATTGTGCTGAAATATGTTACTAGATTATTGTACTGTGACACCAAATTAACATATCTTGACTTACTGAGCCACAGTAACATGCTCTATTAAGATGCCATACTCCTTGGAATGAGATTACATGGGAAGCCTAGATTGGACTTCTGGTCAACCTGAAGGCTGGGTATGGTGACTAGTATGTAACTGTAGTCATAGCTAGGAGGCTGAGGCAGAAGGCACAATTGCGAGAACCCATTTAACAAATTCTACAAACTAGAAAATAAAAACTATGTGTGGTATGTGTATATAACTCTAGAGATAGAAAAAAATTGTAATTTTATTTCTGCTCTCACATGAATGACACATTTATCCCATTTTATGATGCTCATTTTATATGACAGTTTGGTCATTCCCAAATATTTTCTTTTGTATCCCAGCTTTAGCTGAAATGGGAAGCGATCATTTCACCATTTAGTAGAAGCATATTTTGCAAACTATTTTAAGTACATGGCTTTCTCTTCAATTTGGAATAATACAATTCATAGAAATAAAGAGTAAACCTAAGGAACTTTCAAGAGAAACAATTAAAATTACCAATTTACACATAAGCTTATGTAGTATCTAAAGATATAACCTCACTAATTTTTAATATGAGGGGCTATTATTAAGGAATACAGATAAACTACAGAATTGATTAATAATTATGTTAGGCAAAATTCTCAGATGAGCCTCACAAATTTTGTCTCTGGTATTACTCCTGTGATTATTAGTTTCATGGCAAAATGTATATTGCACATGTGCTTATAATGACTAATCAGTTTACTTTAAAATAAGGAATTTGTCAGGGAGGGACTTATCAATTGCATGAATCCTTACAAGTAGAGAGTTCTTTCTGGTTGGCTACAGATGAGTAATACTAAAATACTCAAAGTGTTAAATAAACAGAGAGATCCCATTGTTGGCCTTGGAGGAGTACACTTTGGTGTTTAAGAGGCCTATGAGAACCGCGGTGTAAACATTTCAGCAACATTTAGAGAACAGTGGCTTCTGGCTAGTAGCGTACAAGGACATGGTGACCTTATTCCTACAACTTCAAGAAAAGATATCTTTCAACAATTTGAATGAGCTTGGAATATTTTTTTTATTAAGAGAGATTTTTGCTATAGGGTGTGTGTGCTCACTGGAGAGACAGAGAGACCGAAAGCAAATAATTCATCCCCACCCCCAGAAGAGATGGCCACACCACCATCCCTTCTCCTCCATTTTCCTCTTGTGATTTTGAGCATGTACATATACACCCAAGTGCCCGGTGTGAGTTTCAAGTCACTGGGTCCAGGACTCAAATTGCGGTCACCTATAATAATATAGGAACACCTGTATTAAGAATAATAACAATAATCTAGGGCCAGCAGGTGGTGTGGTGGTTAATGTGCTGAACTCCCACATAGCTGAATAGGGTTCAAGTCCTGGACATGGCGACTTGAAACTCATGTTAGGCATGTGTGCATGTGTGCCAAAATTTCCAAGAGAAGAATGAAGGAGAAGGGATCACAGCATGGCTTTCCCCGGAGATGATTTCTCACTTTCTCTGTCTCTGGTGAGCACATGCACTCTATACCAACAAATCTCTAAATAATAATAATAATTTGATAGTCCAGGACCAGAAATTTGTTGTCATGAATATCTCTTTATGTGTTGTATTTGTTCTGTATCAGAGAAGAAGACAGTGTTAAGCATTTAAATATAATGCTCATTTTTCTAAAACTTCCTATAAGTCAAGGCTATTTCTTCATCAGAAAAACTGTTTATTGAGCTACATCGCCCATCCTCAAAACAGAAGTCTCTAATACCCTTTGACTATTTGTGTGTCTTCTTTGGTGAAATGTCTACATATTGACTTAGACCATTTTTCAATAAGGTTATTATTTTTTTTTTACTTTTAAATTTTAGGAGTTCCTTATATTTTGGAGATTAATTCTATCAGATATGTAATTTACAAGTATTTTATCTTTATGTGGGTTGCTCTTCCACTCTTGTTGATTATTTTCTTTATTTATTATTTTTGAAACTATCTTTTTGCTTTGATTGCCTGTGCTTTTGTGCTTTTTCCATAAAATCAGTACCAAATCTAAATCTAATGTAATAAATCATTTCTCCTACATCCAATTTTCTTTTTACCTTTTCTTTTTTAAACTTTGTACATTTGACCATTAATCTGTATCTTCTTTTTTTAAAAACAATAATTGAAAAAAGTTGTAAATATTTACAGCTGCAGGAAAATTAGGAAGATGTTGGTCAAAGAAAACAAAATTTTAGGAAAAATAAGAGATCTATTGTTCATCATGATATTTATAATTAATAATGTATTGCATACTTCAAAATTACTAAGAAAATAAATTTTAAGTATTTTTACCACAAAGAAAAATACTGTGGGAACCAGCAGTTAGCGTAATGGCTATGTTGCTGGACTCCCACATAGTCGACCATGGTTCATGTCACGGTCCTGGTGGCTTAGAACTCACACCAGGCGTGTGTGCGTGTGTGCCCAAGATCCCGAGAGGAGAATGGAGGAGAAGGGATTGCGGCGTGACCATCCCCCTTGCAGGGTGATTTCTCACTTTCTGTCTCTATGTCTCTCTCTGTCTGTCTGGCAAGCACATGCGCCCTATAGCAAAAACCTCTCCAAAAAAAAAAAAAGAAAAAGAAAAATACTTTGTGTGAAGTAATACATATGTTAATTATCTTGATTTAACCATTCTACAATGCGTGTATATATCAAAACATTATATTTATATTTAAAAGTTTAGAATTCTCAGGCCTTACATTTACTGTTGAATGTATGTTTTGAGTTGATATGTGAATATTGTGTAGGATAGGGTCCAATTTTAACTTTTGCATGTGGACACACTATTTTCTCAGCATCATTTGTTGAAAAGGTTATCCTTTCCCCATTGTGTATTCTTGGCATCCTCATCAAAGTTCAATTGATCATATATGCTTGGAATTATCTCTAACCTTGCTACCCTGTTAAACATTGCAATCATTATGGATACTCGAAAACTATAATAAGATATTACATCATAACTGTCAGGGTGACTATTTAAAATAAAAAAGAAAGAAAGAGAGAAGGAAAGGAAAAAAAAGACAATAAGTGTTAATGAAGATGTAGAGAAATGTGGACTGTTGCACTTCTGGTGGGAATGCAAAATGGCGCAACTGCTGTAGAAAACAGTATGTAGGTTCCTCAAAAATTAAAAAGATAGAATTACCATATCTATCAATTCCAATTCTGGATATTTATCAAAATACCAAAATTAAATTCTTAAAATACTGTTGGTATTCCTGTACTTACTGCAGTGCTAGTCACAACAGCCAACATGTGAAACAATTTATGATTTATTTGTCCTCTAGAGATAAATGGATAAATATGTGTGTACATCCCGAAATCATATGTTACTAGTCAGCCTTAAAAAGAAGACATTATGATTTTTTTTTAATAAGTTAATAAAAGGGGGCAGCAGGAAGCATGATGATTAAGGGTGCTGGACTCCTATATGGCAGACTGTGGTTCATGTCACAGACCTAGTGGCTTGCTTTTTCACTCTCTCTTTCTGTTCCTCTCTGTCAAATTGAAAATAAATAAAAGTTAAAAACATCATTCTTTAAAAAGAAAGTCATTCTTTAATATGTGACATGGATGACACTTGAGAACATTATGCTGCAATCACAAAAGGACAAATACTGCAAGCATCCACTTATATGAAGTATCCAAAATGGTCTAATCCATAGAATCAAAGAGCAGAATAATGGCTATCAGAATTTGGGAGTATAGGGAAATGTGGAGCTACTAATCAGTTGGCCAACATGAGTAAATTCTAGAGGTCTACTGTACAACATTCCCTAGAGTAAACCACGATGAGTTGTAGAGTCAAAAATTTATTAAGAGGGTAGATCTCATGTTAGGTGTTCTTACCACAGTGAAGAATAAATAAAATAAAATAAAATAAAATAAAATAGATGACTCCTGATTTTATTTCAATCACTATTATATTCAAAGAACTGATCTCTCAATATTGACCTTCTTTCTGAAGACAGACGATAGTTACATATATACCTTCATATCTAAATCTAATCCCCCTTAGTAAACTCAATTGCAAAGTAGTAACAACAAATTTAATTCAGTATTTTTAAGCTCAGATTATACAGTATTTGCTTATTTTATTTATTTATTTTTTTTTTTGGAGAGGTTTTTGCTATAGGGCACGTGCACTCGCCAGACAGACAGAGAGACACAGAGAGATAGAAAGCGAGAAATCACCCCACAGAGGGGATGGCCATGCCGCAATCCCTTCTACTCCATTCTCCTCTCGGGATCTTGGGCACGTACGCACACACGCCTGGTGTGAGTTTAAGCCACCAGGTCCGGTACTCAAACTGTGGTCGATTATGTGGGAGTCCAGCGACATAGCCATTATGCTAACTGCTGGTCCCAATATTTGCTCATTTTTAAAAATATTTAAGGAGCTCATATTTTTTTTCTTTACTTTTATTTTATTTATTTATTTATTTATTTTTTACAGAAAACAATTTTTGCTATGGGGCACACGCTCTCACCTGAAAGACCGATGACAGATGCACAGAAGTATCTGAGGTCTAGTTATAGAACTGCAGATTATTTACTTTTTGAAGTTTTGCTATAAGAGTGTTCAATCAAAAGAGAGACAGAGACAGAGGAGAAATCACTTGCTAGGGAGGATGACCATGCTCCTCTATTCTCCTTTCAGGATTCTTTCTCCTCCTTTCTCCTTTCAGGATTTTGGGCACTCACATGCATGCAGGACTCAAACTGTGTAGTTGCCATGTGAAATCTAGCCACCAGAAGCACAATCCACTGGCTAGCCAAGAGCATGCCAATTATTGAGAGAAAAAACATAATGGTCCTTTGCTGGTATCAGACATTACTGATGATGTGTCTAACAAAATAATCTTATGTTAAGACTCATTATTTCTTTTGTAATTATTGCAAAAATATTTCTCAGACATATCTAACTTATCTATATTTTGCCATAATATCATAGCTAGTTGGTAAAACATTTTTATTAAACATTATATATAATGATCATCTTTTGCTATTTCTTTACTTTATTCTTTTCTGTCTTTGATTCTTTCCACAAAAAGGTTTCCTTTGTATTTATGTTATTTCCCATGACACACATAAACACATACATACAATATTATTATTGCTCTGATTTTATTAAAGTGTACTTAAGTTTCAAATCATCATGGTTATTGTATTAGCCTAGACTGACATAACAAAATGATGATCATAACAAAATCTGTTGTTTAAAAGGTTCAAAAAAGACAGGACCAGCAGATGAGGTAATGGTTACATTGCTGGACTCCTGCATAGTCCGCATGGTTCAATTCTCATACTGGGTAATTTCAGATTCACGTTGGGCGTATGTGCTTGCATACCCAAGATCCTGAGAGGAGAATGGAGGAGAAGAGATTGTGTCTCACTTTCTGTCTCTCTGTCTCTCCTGTGAGTGCACATACCCTATAGCAAAAATCTCTCTTAAAGAAATAAAAGAAGAATGTTCAAAAAACATAAACTCATGTTCTCACAGTTCTGGAAGCTAATAGTCTGAAGTGAGATTGCCAGTATGGTTAGGTTCTTATAAGGGCTTTTGGCTTGCAGATGACAGCTTTCTGGCTATATCCTCAGATGGAAGAAAGATACGTCTTTCACTTTTTCTTTCTATATGCTACCAATTATCAGTGAAAACTATAAACTTATCTCATTTAACCTCCTTATTTAACTCATTAAACCCAATCTCTAAATAGAGTCTTATTTGAAGTTAAGGTACCAACATATGAATATGAGGGGGACACAATTTGGTCCTTAGCATATTTTGAGTGGGCCACAAAGGATAGGTCCTTCTTATCTATGTTTTCTAGACAGTTTGTCGGTAACTAGTCTCTTGTAATTAAAGCCTACAACAGCGATGCAGTCTTTGACAACTACAGAAATCAGAAGGAAGGGCAGACTCCTGAGAAAACCAACCAAACAGCCTTGATTCTACAGTAAAATATAAAAAAGCTGACTGAGTCTCTCTACATAGAACAAGCTTTCAGAAATGTTATTGACAAGTGTTCTTGCCTCATTTAAAAGTTTGAACTTGTAATGTTTAACATTGAATCTCTAATTTTACTTATTGGCCTCAAATTAATCTTTTAAAATTCTTGAAATATGTGTATGCATAAATTATTAACTAAAATTAGGAATGACTTTTTATTTGAACTTAGTACAAAGAGAAAAAAGTAATCATGCCTAATTCAAAGTGTAATGCATGACTTTGTGGATGAAGGGAATCATTTCAAGGTAGAATTTGAAATTCACACTTTTCTCTCTGCAAATTGTGACCTCAATTGAATCGCTTGTTTAAGTGTAATTTTTAATAAAATTGACTTTTGAAAAGTGAGATTTACTTTCTGTTACACCGATATTACCTTATGCACTTAGATACTTATGTGGTAGGAGTAATGATATCAAGAAGGGGGAAAAAACACTCTGATACCTTGTACGAGCTGGTTTTTATGAAGCTTATCATGTATTTTTATATAGAGGAAGGTTTAATGACTATTTCCTGAAGAAAAAATTGCCTGAATTAGGGATGATACAGTTCTACTAGGAGTGTTCACTATCTTTGGGCATTTTTAAAGAATAGAAATAACATGTAAGGTATAATCTTTGCTCTGAAGATACTTAGGAACAAGACTATTACAGAAGAAAAAAATTAACATTCTCACAATATATAATCAACCAAATACAATGTGGATTGTAATTTGTGCAAGCCTTCATAGAAAATTAGTAACTTTAATATAAAATGACAAGAGAAATTTATGTATTAGAATAAAAAGTGATATAGCTGAAACAGAAAGATTAAAGTAAGCAAGAATAAAACAGACAAAGAGTAGAGATATGAAAAGAGTATGGGACCAGAAGATGCTGTAATGGTTATGGTGCTAGACTCCTACATAATCAAAAGTACTCAAGTTCCAGACTTAGCAGCTTAAAACTCATGCCAAGCATTTGTGCCTGTGTGCCCAAAATCCTGAGAGGAAAATGGAGGAAAAGGGATTGAGGTGTGGCCAGCCCCACAAGGAGGGTGGTGATTTCTCGCTTTCTGTCCCTGAGTCTCTGGCAAGTGCACATGCCCTATGGCAAAAATCTCTTTCTCTCTCTGTTAAAAAAAAAAAAAAAAAGTACAGTGAGAATAGATAAAATAAGTAGGATCTAGATTCTGTATAGCTATTTTGTGTGTTTGGCAGGTTGACCAGTCTGATCTTCTGTGAAGACCTGTGTCATGGCATAATTTGGCATTTCTGTCCAGCTTACAACACTTGTCTCTGCAATTGTCTTTCTTTTTCCTTAGTGATGTCAGCTGCACATGTTCACAGACTCTATTTGTACTGTTTATTTAATTCTGTTCAGTTCCTTGGACCAGGGATAGATATCAGATGTAAATTTGCAAGAAAGAAATTAAGTAGATACAGAGATATGAGAAGTCAAGGAATTTCCAGCTCTTGCATGCTTTTCAGTCTCTATTTTTCTCTTTCTTACTTCTTTCTTTTCTTCCTCCTTCTCACTTTATTAGCTATTTCAGGCATGATCTATATTACTAATCTAAAAGTAGACCATGGGTGAGTCCTGATGTTGTGATATATCTAATTTTAGTATTATACTTTCTGTCATTTACCCCACTGTCAGTCCAAATCAAATATAATGCACTAATATCAGTGTACTAAATCAAATATCAGAACTGTAAGATAAACTAAAGAAATATAGCATATTAAAAAAAAAAAAGAAGAAAAGAAGGGACCAGCAGTTGGCATAATGGCTATGTCGCTGGACTCCCATGTAGTCGACCACAGTTCGAATCCTGGACCCAGTGGCTTGAACTCACGGCGGGCGCATATACATGTGTGCCCAAGATCCCAAGAGGAGAATGGAGAAGAAAGGACTGCAGGGTAGCCATCCCCCCGGGGAGTGATTTCTCTCTTTCTGTTTCTCTGTCATTCTCTGTTTTTCTGGCAAGTACACATACCCTATAGCAAAAACTTTTCCAAAATAAAGAAGAAAAGGAAACCAATTTAATTAGGAATATCATCTTAGTCATATATAGCTTAAATTACCTAATTGATAACAATACATATGCAAATAAATTAATTGATCTGAAGGTTTTTACAATTTCCTACAAATTCACAAGAAGAAGTCTTCAGTTCACATCTGGTAAACTATTAGCTATCTTGGTATTTTTGAAAGGCTGAGCAAAAATCAGATATGATACATAGAGAAAATAAATGTAAACTATTAAATATAGACATAAATAAGTATAAACTTTCCAACAAAGAAAGTAACAGTCCTCTGAAGTTTAAAGAATTCTCCTTATTTCTGAAATTACCTTTAATGTTTAATTAGGGATAGGTGTTTGATGATGGCTAGGGAAACATAAAATTTAAAACTTCTGAGAGATATCTGCGGCATATGATTGTAAGTAAAAGTTAAGTCACTTTTTGTTGCTGTTAAATCATTTTCAAAGAGAATATAGGAAAGACTGTTTGCCCCATTTTGAGCAGCATTTTGGAGTGCAGAGAAGATACACGTTCAAGAAGGGATACAATCATAGCAGTAGAAAAGAGGTAAGAGAAAAGAGTATCTTTTTCAAGACTCAGTACAGATGTCACTAACAGGTTTTTCTACAATGTATCTGGCTTTGTCAATAGCCTTCCAAAGTTTTCCCAGGCTCTAGGGATCTCAGTAATAGAATTACTACAAGGAAGAGAAAAGAACAAAAAAGTAGATGTCATCTGAAAGCAGAGACAGCATGTGACTGAGTCCCCTCTAGGGAACTCTGATAAACAGTGGTGTATATGAAGGTAGGCTGGGGTGAGGTAGAGGGTAGGGTAGTGAGTTAGAAAGAAAAAAGAAATAAATAAAATTAAGAGCCACAGATAAAATTATTCAGACCCCATATTTAACTCTAAATTGGTATGACTTGGGAAATCCATTTACTTTTTAAACAAAAGCTGTTCTAGGACAGTGTTTTTTTTTTACAATGTTGGTGTTCAAAATACATATCCATTATATTTTAAATTTATATTTGAATATTCTCAAAGTGGTTTTATAAATTAAACTTGGTAATATCAAAAATGTATCTAAGAATATATTTTACTGCATTTTAAAATTTATTTTTAAATAATTCTTTGCCCTAGTCTTTCGGAAATGATTCATTTATATACCTTTTAAATTTTGAAATATGCATAGAACCCACGTTTCAAATTAATATATATTTAACTTATGCTATTTTATAATCCACAGGGTCAAAATGTCTTCCATCTATATTCTTTGACGTTTTTGAATAATGTTTTTCGGATACAGATCAAAGTAGATATTTTATAAAATAAAGTATTTACAGAAATGCTGATTTCTCAAAAACATATTTTTCTTAAGTATCTACCTCTATGTTTTTTTTTTTTTTTACCCTTTATGGAATATATTTCTATATAATATCAGTGATATCTGGATTTGGATAACTTAAGAGAATAAAAGTGCAATAAGTTAACAGTTTACAAGCCCAAGATCCAGGAGGTGCACCTCATGAGAATCTTCTTGCTAGTGAATAACACAGTGAAGGTGCTCACATATTTACAGGTAAGAGTTTGTGCAGATCACTGTGTCTCTGTCTAATTCTCTCACTTCATAATCCCACTAGGACTTGATTATGAAAACCCCATCTTGATGGCTGATCACTTCCCCACCTTTAAAAACCATAATTGAAGTAATTTTTATCTTAATACCTTCATGGTGCCATTAAACTCTGATACGTGAATCTGTGTGGAGACACATGCAACCCACAACAAGCGAAAATATCACTTTCCATTTCATATTGGTATGTGATGTCTTGCCGGACTTTTGTTACACTTTTAGCAGTATATTTTCCAATCCTTTCACTATATTTAAAAGGTAGGTGAAGTTAGCAAGAAAAAAGTAGATGTATGTTTACATACTTTTTCAAAGGCTTGACATTTTTGTTGCAACCTCAATATATTGTATACAAATATTGATCGTCCAGATACTATTGATGATTAGGTTTCTTTATGGGTACTAGCTATGCAACTGAGGCAAAAGCACAGATAAAATTGCATAATTTAATTTCAACTGTAGAAAAAATTCATATAAAGAAGTTGTATATTATAGTTTCCAATTAAATTTTCCCATCATGATAAAAAGTATCATCATAGAAAAAAGTCATACAAAGAAGTTTTATAATATAGTTTCTAATTAAATTTTCCTATGATGATAAAAAGTATTTTATGGAAGCCAGCAGACTTAAGGGGAACCTTCTGTGGATCTTTAGCCATCTTTGGACAACTGTCTTCTCTCACTGTGGCTCTCTCCTTTTCTATGCTCTATTCCACAGGTTCTAGCTAGGCTCCTAAACTGTCAGTTCTAAGGTGGCATGGTGGTTAAAACACTGGATCTCAAATGGCAGGTAGGCAATTTATGTCCTGGACCTGGGATCTTGGAAAACACACTAAGCCCATGTATTTGCATGCTCAGAATCCTGGGTGGAGAACGGAAGAGAAGAGATTGCAGCATGGCCATTCATTTAGGGGTTATTTCTGGCTTTCCCTCTTCCTATGTCTCTTGCTTTCTCTCTTTGGTGAGTATATGCACTGTATGGACCAAAATCTAAGATGAAAAAATTTCTAAATGGGTTTTTAATTAAATATTTGGAATTCTCAGACTAATTTATGCAAATATACCTTCTGATCATGATGGAGTTGAATGGATTAAATTTGTGCTGCTTTAAATATCTAATGAGACAGAAAACATATAGGAAATAACAAATTTCAGAAATTAAACAAGAGGCATGGGAGGGTTAAGAGAAAGAAAAAAGATATACAAAGTAGACCTATAATTGCATTGACCCATCAATAGTTGTTAAATCACAATGCATAGAGGCAGGACCCAAACCTAGCACTATTTTGAGGAGACAGAATTGACCACTTAGGAGCCAAGTTAAAACTTGCAGAGCAGAGCATAGAGAAGAGAGTCATAGTAAGAGGAGACAGTTGTGCCCAGAAGATCACTGAAGAGCCACACAGTGTTCCTCTGAATTCTTCTGCTGAATACTTATCAAAGAAGAAGTAGATGTGAATAAACTACCCAAGACTGAGGATAGATCCATTCAAAAAAAGAAGAAAAGAAAGAAAGGTAATTATGTGAGATGGAAGATATATTAATCTGTGTGGCAATTGCAATTACTTTGTTTTATATATATTTATTTCAATATAAGCATATCAAACATCATGCTGTAAAACTCAAGTATGTATTGTACAATAAAAAAGAAAAGGCAAACATTCTCAGCAGTAAAAAAGAGCAACAAATAACTTGGATATTTAACTATCAAACTAGGAAAACGCTGTAATAGACTAAACATTAGATAGCATACTCAAACATATTACATCAGCAATGTGGAAAAATTAGTCCTAGACCAACAGCTCTCTGAAAGTAAACTTAAAGTGAAACTGTGAAATATCAAACTGTTTTCAGTGACTGAACGAAGTCCCAAAGCTCAGATCAGAAGTAGTTATATAACAGGGACCAGCAGTTAGCGTAATGGCTATGTCGCTGGACTCCCACGTAGTCGACCACGGTTCGAGTCCTGGACCCAGAGGCTTAAACTCATGCTGGGCGAGTGTGCGTGCGTGCCCAAGATCCCAAGAGGAGAATGGAGGAGAAGGGATTGCGGTGTGACCATCCCCCCTGGGGGGTGATTTCTCGTTTTCTGTCTCTCTGCCTCTCTCTGCCTTTCTGGCGAACGCATGTGCCCTATAGCAAAAAAAAAAAAAAAAAAAAAAAAACCTTTCCAAAAAAAAAAAAAAAAAACCTTTCCAAAGGAAAAAAAAAGTAGTAGTTATATAACATAGAAATATCTAGCATAAAACATAATGAAATTTACAGTATTAGGCATCTAGCAAATATTTCCAGGCATACAAAGAAACAAAAACATGACTCATCATGAATAGAATAAAATGAGCTAAACAGATAGAGTCCAAGGAATAACAAAGGTGTTAGAATCAGTAGACTAGTACATTAGAAATCTTATTGTAACTATTCTCTCAAATTGTCCTTCAGATAGAACAATATGTATGTTAGAGAAGTGAAAAGTTATGATTAAAAATATATATCCTTGGGACCAGCAGTTAGTGTAATGGCTATGTCGCTGGACTCCCACGTAGTCGACCGCGGTCCAAGTCCCGGACCCAGGGGCTTAAAACTCATGCCAGGCACATGTGCGTGTGTGACCAAGATCCCGAGAGGAGAATGGAGGAGAAGGGATTGCAGCATGGCCACCCCCCCTGGGGGGGTGATTTCTTGCTTTCTTTCTCTCTGTCTCTCTCTGTCTGGCGAGTGCACGCGCCCTATAGCAAAAACCTCTCCAAAATATATATATCCTGAAAAAAAATATGGAATATTAGTCACATGAAATAAGACCCTATCATTTTATTCAAAGTGGATCAATATAGAGGGCTAAATGTTGAGCAAAGTGAGTCTGACTTTAAAAGAGACTTACTGTATATCTCCACTTAATATGTACTGAATATCTGCACTCTATGACAGGAATTGAAAAATTCAAAGATATGATAGTAGAGAGAATAAGTGTAGATACCAGAGACTGTAAAGGAGGGGTGTAGGTGGTAGAAAGTGGGTGACAGGTTGGGTTGCAGGGGCAAAGAGAAGAACAATTTAATAGACAAAAGAATGTAAACTTCTCTCTGAGGAGAAAAATAAAGTTCTTTAGTATTTGTTTTATAAAAAATATAAAATTAATATAAATTAAAAAGTAAAAGTCTGAAATTTAAAAAAATTAGCCTATATAAGGGACCAGATAGTGGGACAACATTATTCAAAAACCTAGCATGTAATTAATATTTGGATCTACATTAGAGAAGTTAGCTGTAAATTATAGCAAAAAAAGCTTTCCAAAATGAAGTACACAGAGAAAAAAGAAAACAACACTAAAATAAATCAACAGTATACCAATGAACTATGGAACAAGTTCCAATATCTTAACACACATGGAAATAGTGACTGTATTAAAGAGTAATGTGAATGCTCTAAGAAATAATGCATAATCTTTCTAATTAGTTGAAAAATATACACTCAAAGATAATGACACTCAACAAATCAAATCTCAAGCAAAAAGAAAAGATAAAACTACATCAATGCAAATCACAATCAAGTTGTTTAAGACCAATGGTAAGAGACAATTTTAAAAAGCATTAAAACACACACACACACATTATATAGAAAGGAAGGAAAAAAGAAAATGACAGAGTACTTCTGTTCATAAAAAATATGCAGGATACAAGACAGCAGAACAATATTTTTAAAGTAGTGGGGATAAAACCATCATCTTTGAATATTATACCTAATAGAAAATATCTCTCAAAAGTACAGATAAAATAAATACTTTTTAGAAAAGAAAAATATTCATCAACAACAGACCAACACTCCAGGGATGGAAATACTGTGTATTTATATTATAGTTTCCAATTAAATACACTTCAGACAGAAAATACTCAGTCAAAATCTGGATATATGGGGAACCAGCAGTTAGCGTAATGGCTATGTAGCTGGACTCCCACGTAGTCGACCGCGGTTCACGTCCTGGACCCAGTGACTTAAAACTCACGCCGGGCGCGTGTGCGTGCGTGCCCAAGATCCCTAGAGGAGAATGGAGGAGAAGGGATTGCGGCGTGACCATCCCCCCTGGGGGGTGATTTCTCGCTTTCTGTCTCTATGTCTCTCTCTGTCTGTCTGGCGAGCGCATGCGCCCTAC